>NW_027111535.1:139410-143847 GCF_000696795.3 Halyomorpha halys
TGCTATGGTTTAACATTACCGCGTCAATCATGTCTAAACCAGGAGCACGACCAGTCCTTTGCTTAGCTACAGCAACACGGAGATCCCATATGTCCCACAGTGGGCACAAATTCGTACCAGGTGGGTATATCGTGGCGTTCCTTATTGACCTATCCTCTTCATTATCTAGGGATGGGTCATCCTTTGGGTAAGTTTCCTTGGGTAAGTTCCTTAAACATGTATTTGTGTAAACAAGTTTGTATCATAATCACCTCTAGGATAAAAATGATACACAGCTAGCTTACTAAAACATCTCCCTCTCCCCCCCCCCATAAAACGCACATGTTTTAGTATTCAATTATTGTAAAATCATGGGATCTATTTCATAATAATATTATTGACTACGAAAAATTACTCACGAACACTCCAAAATCCACAAAGACTCGACAACAGAAGTTTGGAAGATTATGTCGAATGTGGAGTAATTGTGATGTTACGAAAAAAAAACCCACAAGATCGAAAAAACAAATAATGCAAACCCGACTGTTAGTACTGCTAGGGTAACCTTCAAGCAAACTTATGAAACCTCCAGCACTTTTTATTTCAATGTTATTTTTGTTAAAACTTTTTCCCCATTCATCGCGAATGATCAAATGTTGATAATTGCCCATAAAAAAAAAAAAAAAAAAAAAATCAGAAATAAAGTTAACAGCTCTGGAATTTAAACTATAGTTGTATAAAGCCTACAAATACCATTCATTGAATAAAGTAAAATACTAATTTTTTTATTTCTAGTTTTTTTTTTCATTTTATGCATAGTATTTTCCCTGCATAATCAAATTCCATCAACTTTCTTAGGTTACTCAAGCAAAAAATTTCTTTCTTGATACGCCTATATGTTAGAAAATCTTGTCCTGTAAAGTTTCTTTCTAACGACAAAAGTATTAGTCTTGAAATAAAGATGATAATAATAATAAAATAAACCCAATAAAATCTACAGAAAAAAAAATAATATACAGAAAATCCAAAGACCACAAAAGAAAATAAGCGGATATTAAAATAGGAAATAAAAATAATGTGGAAACTATAATAACTTTATATAACCTATATTTATGTCCTAGGTCAGATACCAGTTTTTTTTTCCCGACTCAAAATATCACAAAATAATTTAATTAGTATATTGACTCCACTGTTAGGCAAGCTCTCGATTCGATTTTAGACTTCACTTGTGGATTCTTCCCCCAACATGGCAGTGCAGCAGAGTTAAGACCGCACAGCTTTTCAAATATTTATCCACCAATTACAGAGCTCATCAATTATCCATCAATCCATGCACCGGATAGCAGAGAGTCCGGACGATGGATGTTGAGCAGGAACAATAAAATGCTATCTGCTAGACAATGGCGCCCAATCAGGAATCGAATCGGGAATAACGAAGGACCTAACTGTTTGCCCTGGAGCCATCAATGGGGTCTTCTAATAGAAATTAACAGGGAGGGGGTGATTTTTCAGTTTTTGCTCATTCAGAATTTCATTCGTGCAAATTTCATTTCTGATGGCGCCTTTGTTGCTAGAATCAAGCATGTTTTGTCACAAGCTGGTTTATTAGCGTTGTCACCTTTTATTGTTTGATGTGACAATTTGAATGAACGATTTTTTTTTTTGTTTTTACAAAATTCTTTTGATATTTTTTTCTTAATTTAACATATGTGACAAGCCTTTGATTAAATGGGCACCCTAACCTTCATTGAGGTTTGGAGTAATATTGGTTGTTGAATTATTTAACATTCATATGTTATATTCAGAGTATGGGTGTTATTAATCTATTAAGATATTAGATATTATAAGCAGTATTAAACAACCTCTCCCTATCAACAATGCAATAATGTATACATATAGGATTAAGAAGCAACTCGTTGAACTTGTGCGTCTCATTTCTTTTCTCACTATAAAGTTTTTCTCTCAGCTAAACAGAACTTATGTATAAATATTTGTGGATCTTGAGGATCAGTCAACAAGAGAACTATCTTGAGGCGAAGTTTCGCAATTTGTTATTTCCATAGTCATGGCCCTATATAACGAAAAAAAAGGTTTTTTAGAACAAAGAGTTTCTTCAATTTCTTATGAAAATACCTTGATGTACATAGTATAATTCAAGATTAATATCTATTACAATAAAAAAAAATCTTACAATTATCTATTACAGTATACATTACTGTGATACAACTATTTCAATGTTTGTGACATGACTAAATAGGGGTGAAATAGAGGAAGGAAATGTTGATTTGTTTTGGTCTTTCCAAAACGACACTGTTTTTCTAGTAGGTGGTTAGTCAGTTATTTCCGGTTGTATTTTGTCAATTTATATTTATTGTATTTAATCGTGTCTTATGTCTTTGTTAGGTTAGAGTATTGATGATTAGAGTATGAATTTAAATTTTATACATCTGATTTTTTTTGTTTATAAATCTTTTTTGTTTATGTATCATTTCACTTAATTTAAAACTTTTTTTTTTCCAGATGTTGATTTTTGATGAATCAAATTTGAACTTATGTCATGTTTGTCTAAAGTGTGTGGTTATAGCAATTTGGTCAGGTTTGTTAGAGTATATTTATGTGGTTACGCTTTTTTTATGAGATTTTTTTTTTTTCATACCCTCCTATAATGATGTTATTGAATATCTGGTACATACATATAGGAGGAATGCTATATGTATATCTGGGTATTAATGATACCTTGGATTGCCGTTTGGCATTATAAGGTTAGGTGAGGGGTCCATTGAAGGGTTTTTTTTTTTTGGTTTTTTTTATGAGATACTGTTCTGAAGTTCCAAAATAGGATTTCCCGCAGTTCTTTTCACTGGGAATCATATACTATATTAAATTGAAGTTTAATTTTGTCTTTGTCTTTCGTATTAGTGTGACTTTTGAATAAATTTGCCATATTTTTGTATTAAATAGCGTAATCATTTTAGTTATTTTTGAGTTTTTTATATCTTCTCTGAGAGTGTATGTAAAAAATGTGTATTATTTTTTACTGTTGGTTTCTTGGGGTTTTAGGTTTTGTCTATGTTAGTGTTTATTTTAGTAATTATCAAACTATTTTATGAGGGTACTCATTTGCTAGGAGATCTGCATTATTTTATGTAGTTTTTTTTTTGTATTTAGAGGATGTCAATTTTTCCGCCCGTTTTATTTTTATATATTTTTATTTTATTGTTTATATACCATTGTAAGTTTCTAAGCGTTTTCGATTGTATCAGTTTCTATGTTTTCTGTAAACTAATTTTTCAAATATTTCTATATCATACATAATTTTATAGCTTTGTATTTCCATTATATCTTCTACTATTTTAGTATTTAGTATTTCATAATTTAATCCTATTCCATTTCATGTTTCTTGTATCGTTTTTTTTGCCTATTTCATGTGGAAGTCTATAGTACTGGCCGAAACGTTAGTGTATATATTAAAGCCGAATAATTCATCTCCCGACTTGTTTCATTTTCTCTCTTATGGTCAAATATTCATCTTTTTCATATATTATTTATTTCGTTTTGTTGCTTCTTTTATCCTGTACTTCATTCAGTAAGCCATAGAGCAATCGTTCCGTTCATTAGCCTGTAAAAAAAGGAAAGTAAATAAAGGTAGGCATAATGAACTAGGCACAATGAAAGAATTGAAAAGTTGAGAGGAGGGAGTTGCATTAATTTAAAATTACACACTAAAGAACAAAACTCGGTTTGTTTAGAGTTGCAGAGATAAAAACGAACCGTGATGAATAAACCTTTTATTTCGCCAACTGGAGTGGAAAATGAAAAAACAACATTTTCACAAGGTTTGATATGTCGGGATGAAAACCAAGCGAACAGTCATTACAAAACTGACTATCAAATGTGCCCTGGAAAAGCATCAAATCGTTTCTACCTTTTTTTATTTAGGATTTGAGGTAGTTTTTTCTTCTTTTTTTTTTATGGTACTGTCCTGTGCATAATTGCACTCGATCGAAAGCTTTGTCAGTATCGCTTTGAGCGCCCGCCTGTCCAGGAAGCGGTGAATGATTAAAAGGTAGCTAAAAGGACGTTTGGGTGGCGGCGAAGAGCCCTTGAATAAAATAAGGTAAATCTGTCGGGATTAATTGACTAAAACAAACCGAAGCGGTGCAAACAAACAGTGACCCTTCTCCTGGCAGCAGTAATCTCTATCTTGGTGGCCAATATCAAGCCACTGTTTGCCTGTCCTCTCTCCCGTACCCCTCCATTGTTTACTCCCATTTAGGATGAGTAGAGAGAATATGGGGGAGCTGGGACACTTCCGTGAGGAGCCAATCAGAAGCCAGCATTTTGATGACGTCACACATGGCGGGAGATTTGAATTCAAATATTCGGCTCGACTCACCCTTAACCACCCACGTGGTCTGTCACGTGGTCTATCACGTGATCATTAGGCAGCCAATGGGA
>NW_027111536.1:0-1310 GCF_000696795.3 Halyomorpha halys
TAATATTACATATTTAAGGACAGTATAAAGTCTTTGGTGTGACATTTGACACAAAATTTCTTCGCTAAAATTGACAGACCTTAATAGAATAAGAGATGGGGAGGAAAAAATGCAGTTATTTCACCCCAATTTTGTATTACATTAATGAAAACTATTAATAATTACTAGTTTCAATTGATGATTCTGCCAAGGATAGGTAGGGGGATAAAAAATGGCGACTGGTCCAAAACGTTAAAAAAAAATAATTTTTCATTCAGAGCTCTGTATCTTTAAAACTACTAACAGCACTAGAAAATCTAAGAGGATAGTATTTAAAGTAGAGTAAAGTTGCTAAACTATAAGCCCTAATAAAGCTGTTTACGTTAAATAATTCCCGAGATATAGCTTTTTAAAAACCAACGTTTCTTAAAAATACGCCCAGAAAAATCAGTAGTAGGTGAATTTATTTTGAGAAATCTATATCTCAAAAACCATAAGACGTACATATGTCTGCTAGAACTCAAATTAAAGCTAGTTCAATGTACTATAAAGTAGTTTATGACGTTTATCTTCGTCAGGGTAGTAGTTTTTATGATATTCAAAAATTAATATAAAATTTATGTCCGAACAACTATAAATCAATTTATTTTAGCAAATATCATAAAAACTACTACTCCTGCGAATATAAGTGTATCAAACTACTTTAAAATACGTTTAACTAGCTTTAATTTGAGTTCTGGCAGACATTTGTACCTTTTTGAGGACTACGGTACCAGATAATTTTAGAATTTTGCAGAAATTT
Organism: Halyomorpha halys; assembly: GCF_000696795.3. Lineage (NCBI taxonomy): Eukaryota > Metazoa > Arthropoda > Insecta > Hemiptera > Pentatomidae > Halyomorpha > Halyomorpha halys. The sequence goes on from NW_027111536.1 coordinate 782, forward strand.
CATAATGTTCATATTTAATGTAATGCATCCCAAACTCTCCAGTTCCATATCACAATCCTCGAAGAATGGTGTCGAAATTGGAGGATAAAAATAAATCCCATCAAATCACATTTACTCTTCGTCGTAAACCTGCCGACTGCCCTACAGTATACTTTAATAATGTGGCTCTTACCCCTGTAGAACAGATTCGTTATCTTGGACTACAAACGACAAACCTGGAATCCTCACACAAGACTGAAAAGACAGGAAACTACACGGAGATTCCGACTATTACTGTACTTACTAGACAAACGGTCTAAACTTCCAACTCATTACAAAAGACTGATCTACATGAGAATAATAAGGCCCATCTGGACATACGGAGTTGAGATTTGGAGCTCCACTAAACCTTCGAATTCTTCTCGAATCCAATCCTTACAGTACAAAATCCTTCATAAAATCCTCAATGCTTCTTATTTTGTTACTAATAAAACCATCCATAAAGACCTAAATGTTCCTTATGTAACCGATCTAGCCCGAACCCGATATT
>NW_027111537.1:0-669 GCF_000696795.3 Halyomorpha halys
CGGAATTTTTCCTTAAGGAAAGGGACGCATTTTTCATATTTTTCCTTTATTCACCTTTCGATTCCTGTTCGAGGTTATTATTCTCAAATCTTACCGTCGGAACCAAGACCAGAGCCGTGCCTCCGATTTTTGTAAATCCGTCGGTGTCAACACAATAGACCTCCTCGATGCTGGTGAAGTCTTTTCTTTCAAGGAACTTCATCAATTCTTCTTTGAGCCCAAAATCTCGATGGGAGGGGGGGTTCTGACTGCCTACGCCCATGCAAAATAACAACAAGCAGTAAACACTCACTTTAAACAGCAACATTTCATAAAAATGTATTGAAATATCAGTAGTTAGTGAATCTATATTGAGAAATCTATATCTCAATATATATTCCACGTATAAATATCTATTAGCACCCAAATTAGAGCTAGTTTAATGTACTATAAAATAGGTTATGACTTCGACCTTCGTAGGAATAGTAGTTTTCATGATATTTGCTAAAATAAATTGATTTTAATAGTTTATAAGGTCTATCTTTGTAGGAGCAGCACATTTCTTTAATATTTGACAAAATAAACTCAGAAGATGTTAATTTCTAGTTGTTCGTATAAAATATTGGATTTTAGAAAAAATATTTCTCTAGATCCATAAGATGCACATATGTCTGCCAACACTCAAAATAA
>NW_027111537.1:1469-3705 GCF_000696795.3 Halyomorpha halys
AAGATTAGAAACTAGTGGGTTTGAGTGGTTAGAGAGTTTATAATGGAAGGAGTGATATCTGGTTCGGGCTAGATCGGTTACATAGGGAACATTATAACATAATAACATCAAGGATTGGACACGAGAGGTATTCAAAGGTTTAGTGGAGCCCCAAAGCTCAACTCCATATGTCCAGATGGGCCTTATTACAGTCATGTAGATCAGTCTTTTGCATGTGTTGGAAGTTTAGACCGTTTGTCTAGTAAGTGGGCATTATTATATATATTATTATATATGAAAATCTAAGAGAGCATTATTTAAAGCAGAGTAAATTTGCAAAATTTAAGCCTTAATACCTATTTACGTTCAATAGTTCTGGAGATATAGCTTTTTAGAAAGCAAACTTCCATAAAAATGTTGTATGAAACGTACTGAAGTATCAGTAGTTAGTTAATTTATTTTGAGAACTCTATATCTCAGGAGCTATTTGACGTACAGATGTCTATTACCACTCAAATTAAAGCTACTTTAATGAGCTATAATGTAGTTTATGACGTTTATTTTCGAAGTAGTAGTTTTCATGAAGTTTGCTAAAATAAATTGATTTATATTTGTTTAGACAAATTTTTATTTGCTAAATTTTCATTCATATGTGAATATAATAAAAACTACAACCCCTACGAAGATAAGTGTCATAAAATACTTTATAGTAAGTTAAATTTCCTTTATTTTGAGTGTTGGCAGACATATGTGTGTCTTATGACTCTAGAGATATTATTTTATTATTAGATATTTTTTCAAAAATCCAACATTTTATACGAACAACTATAAATTAACATTTTGGGAGTTTATTTTGTCAAATATCATAAAAACTACTACTCCTACAAAGATAAACATAAACAACTATTTTGTAGTAAATTTAACTAGCTCTAATTTGAGCGCTGGCAGACATCTGTATGTCCAATGGTTTCTGAAATAAAGTTTTTCATAAATCAAACTTATTGTCCGAACAACTATAAATCAATTTATTTTAGCAAATATCATGAAAACTACTATTCCCACGAATGTCAAAGTCATAACTTATTTTATAGTACATAGTATAGATTTCTCAATATAGATTCACTAACTACTGATATTTCAATACATTTTAATGAAATGTTGCTTTCTAAGAAGCTATTTGTCGTAAACTATTAAGAGTGTTGGCAGGCATGTGTGTGTCTTATGGATCTAGAGAAATTTTTTTTTTTTTCAAAAATCCAACATTTTATACAAACAACTAGAAATTAACATTTTGTGAGTTTATTTTGTCAAATATTATGAAAACTACTATTCCTACGAAGGTAAAGGTAATAAACTACTTTATAGTACATTAAACTAGCTTTAGTTTGAGTGCCAATAGACATCTGTACGTAACATATTTCCTAGTATATAGATTTCTCAAAATAAATTAACTATTTCAGTAAATTTTTATGAAATGTTGCTTTGTAAAAGGCTATATCTCGAGAACTATTAAACGTAAATAGCCATATTAGGGCTAATATTCCAGAAAATTTACTCTTCTTTAAATAACGTTCTTTTAGATTTTCTAGTGTTGTAGGTAGTTTTTAAGATATAGAGTGAATGAAAAATAAATGTTATTTTAAGGTTTTGAAACAGCTGCCATGTTTTATTCCCCCTATCTGTACTTGGCTGACTCATCAATTTTGACTAGTAATTATATTTAGTTTTCATTAAAGTAATCGAAAATTGGGGTGAGATAACTGTCTTTTATTCTTCCCAACGTACTATGACGTTTTCAACGTAGTTGCAAGTTTGTCTGCTTACGTTGCTCTTCTACTATCCGCAGAACAACTTCCTGGTTCATCAAGCCTTGTTATTGATTCTTTTTCTTTTTCTCGACCCCCGGGCGATAGGAAACGGACTCCGGAGAACGGACACTTAGAGATAACAAGATCCTGAGAGACAAAGACTCCAGAGGCCACTATTACAGACGTAACTAACCCTAGTTAATGGACAGTTAACCAGTGGTTACTTATTGCAGAGCTGATCCTGTTTCCCTATAACGGGCTCTATCAGGACCCATTAGGATACCCCTGCGCTATAATCAGAACTCGGGCCAATTGTAAAGCTCATCGGGAAGCGAACAGTACCCAGTAGTTAGGCATCTATTAATGTTATTAGTTCCTTTGATACACTCATTAGGGTACTGTTAGCATTTTAAATACCTCCTGGTTCGGGGCTAGTTGATTTGCGAGGG
>NW_027111537.1:8470-13061 GCF_000696795.3 Halyomorpha halys
TATTTCTTCTCTTATCTATCTGTTACTATTACCCTTTTCATTTACTATTTACAACCTTTAATTTTTCTTATTATATCTTTCTTTTCATTTTATACCCCTGTTATTTTACACTTATGTTTTTTCTTTTTTCCTTTTTGTAACTATAGTGTTTGTATCTTTTTTAGCCCTGACGAAGCCCTGCCACGTTGGGCGAAACGTTGGCTCAATAAAATAGTATAATTCTACTATTTGAGTTTTTTTTTACCGCAACCGGGCCATATTCCATTAAAAAATAAATAAAATCTCTCTCTAAATATAAATGTAAGCAGAAGGATAAAAATTAAACTATGCGCATGAAAAAAAATAATTAAAATAAAAATAATCTCCAGTCACATTTATATTTATACATATAATATTTACACCATCGACCTGAGGATACTCGTGTGAGGGGTAAAGCAGAGCTCTTTGAAATCCCAGCGGATCCCTCTCATCGCTTTATCTTATATCAACATCTCCGAAATTGTTTTGGTTTCTACTGCTAACACTGACTACTACAAAAGTATTTTTTTAATTACTTTAATGAAAACTATGCATAATTACTAGTCAAAATTGATGTGTCTGCCAAGTATAGGTAAGGAGAATAAAAAATGGCGGTTCTTTCAAAACGTTAAAAATATTAATTTCTTATTCGGAGCTCTATATCTTCACAACTACCAACAACAATAGAAAATATAAGAAAGCATCAATTAAAGTAGAGTAAATTTGCTAAAATGTAAGCCCTAATAGAACTATTTACGTTCAATAGTTTACGACATATCGCTTTTTAGAAAGCAACATTTCTCATTAAAATGTTGTATGGAACGTACTGAAATATCTGTAGTTAGTTAATTAATTTTGAGAAATCTATATCTCAGAAACTATGTGACGTACAGATGTCTATAAGCACTCAAATTAAAGCAAATTTAATGAGCAATAAAGTGAATTAAAGTAGTTATTAGTGAACAACAGTAATCAGTTTGATATTGTTAAGGATGTATATTTTAAATATTTTTTAAAAATTAATAATCTTCTACTGGAAAAGTTTATTGGTGAATGACACAAATCTTCCTTGTTTAAGTGTAATAATTTATTTCATATACATCAACAACGTTTCGGGAATATCTCCCATCTTCAGGTTGCTATAAAACCAAATTCAACAAAACTTACAACATTACTAATATATCATATATACATCATATCTATTCATAAACTATTTACCGGATAACAAATATTTTAAATATAAAGTATAATTATCTCCTTATTTAGTCATTATTTCTAATTCTGAATCATATTGTTCTCATTTAATAAATACAAAAAAAACTTTTTATATTATCAACAGTTATCCATTTATAAGGAGTATAATTACCTTCCTGTAGGTTATCTTTCATATATGATAACAACCATATAGACTATAAACAATCATCTCCTACCTATATTACCACAAAGATGAACAATCTAACTAAAATTAATAATGTTTTTTAATAATTGGACATTGAGGTAAAGTCTAGTGTATTTTTTGGTTTCTCTGTGAGCTAAGTTAAGTTTAAAAACTGTGTATTAAGAACTGATGTTTCTCTCTCTCTGCCACGACCAGCTGAGTGCAAGTACGTACGCGTTATTGTTCACCTTTGGACATAGATAACAATTATATGTATTTTAATTGTAGGTTAGATTATAAGTTAGTAATAACTACATAGATATATATTTAGGGATAAGGTAGATATAATTAGAATAAGATAGGATAGGGCCTTTGTTAGTTAAGATTGTTCTTTTTAATTTTACAATTAGTTTAAGTAGATCTGTATTTAAGTAAACATTAAAAACACATGTTTCTTGTTGTGGATATGTGAGTTAAAACAATATTAATTAATCTTGCAGTTTCAATACATCACATCTTGTATAATAACAAATAACAAAGATTAAAATAATTCTAAATTCTATAAATTTACATAAAGGCTAAAATGTTAATTTATTTATAATATCTATATAATGTGTGTCTAATGTTTTTGTATCTGTTTTATAATTAATTGCTTTGTCAATGTTTTTTTTTTTTTAAATATGTATTGATTCTATTATTTTTCTATTCCTACTATTCTTGACTATATCTAATTTTTCTGGATTATTGAAATTAAATTGATGTTTATATTTAATATTATGTTGTGCCAATGCTGTAATTTTGATGTTTTTTATATTTTTACAATTGATCTTATGTTGATCAATTCTTGTTTTTAATTTTTTAGATGTTTCTCCAACGTATAAACCTTTACAATTCTGGAAATTAACTTTATGAACAACATTTATTTTATCTTTAATGTCAATTTTTTCTTTCATATTATCCAGATAAATTCCCAATTTATTATTATTATATAATCCAAATTTCAAATTGTGATGTTCATATTCTAAAAATTTCGTGTTAATTATATCTGTTAATCTGGAATAAATATTTGTTATTTATTTATTGCTATTTAGAACTGTATTTAAAAAAACAAAAATACATCTAGTAAATTTAATGTAAGATTAAAATGCAGTGATACAGGCATTTAGAGAAAATACCCATTAATAGCACTCTAACTATATTTCTGCATTAGGAGGTTTCGAGGTAATGTTCTTTTCAAGCGCCTCGGAGGATTGTAAGGAATGGAAGAGGAAGCAAGTTTAGAAGTTTAGTGGGTTTGGGTGGTTAGGGAGTTTATAATGGAAGGAGTGATATTTAGTTCGGGCTAGATCGGTTACATAGGGAACATTAAGGTCTTAATGTATGATTTTATTTGAGACAAAGTAAGGAGCATTCAGGATTTCACGAACGATCTTGGATTGTAAGGATTGAATACGAGAGAAATTCGAAGGTTTAGTGGAGCCCCAAAGCTCAACACCGTATGTCCAGATAGGCCTTATTACAGTCATGTAGATCAGTCTTTTGTAATGAATTGGAAGTTAAGACCGTTTTTCTAGTAAGTGCTGTAATAGTCGGAATCGACGTGCAGTTTCCTGTCTTTTCAGTCTGGTGTGAGGATTCCTGGTTAGTTGTTTGTCCAGATATAGTCCAAGTGGTAAGAGCAACATTACTAAAGGATACTTCAGGGCAGTCAGTAGGTTTACGACGAAAGACGAAATATTGTACAAATTCATAACACAATATTCAATTATAAATCAAAACTTGATTCTAGTGCTCCATTACAAAAACAATAAACAAAAAATAAAACAAACTGTATAATACAAAACTATTAACATAATATTCATTACTCCATTATATTTAACTTAAAATAATGAGAATTCTTTTAAATAAACGAAAACGTGATATAAGTATAGATATTAATTGGCTTGGAAAACTATTTACATGCTACTATTTATATGCCACATACAAAATTAAACTTATTACATATTGTTGCAATGTAAATATATAGTCTGTTCAATTTGGCTCCACTATCAATATTCAGTGTATTTTCAATGTTTCGTAAGTCACAAGATACGGATATGGGTGGCTTTAAGATATATTTTCTATTTTCTTCAAAGGTTGGACAATGTAGGAGGATGTGGTACAAACTATTATTGAAATATTTTTTTCAGAATGGACAGAGTTCGTTTGCCTTGAAAGTGATGGTTTTGTTTCCGTGGTGTACTTTGATATGCTCCGGAGTTCCTACTCTTAGTTGACTGATGCACCTTATTTTTTTTTTTTAATTTAACCTATATTTTAAATATGGTTCAGGTTTGAGTAGGTTAAAACTGCAGAGTGATCGGTATATGGGGTTAATGTTTGATTTCAATGCTGTATTGATGTCAGTTGAGAAGTTGTGGTTCAAGATCTTTTCAAGAACATCGCCTTTATGTCTCAATATTCCGTTTTCATATGAACTATAGAACTCATTTCTACATCCATATTGGTAGGCTATCATATTGACTTGTTAGATCCAGTTGTATTCTACGTCATAAAGAAGTAATAAAAATTATATAAATTCCTGTAAAAGAAAAAAAAGTTTCATTAAATATCGATATATTATTAATATAGATTGAATCCTTTGTTTACATTTCCACTTAATCACATCAGCTGTAATGAAGACTTACGTTGTGGGACGAAACGTCAGCACTGAAGAAATGGTCAAGAACTATTTGTTATTTCTCCCTGGCTGCAGCCCTGACCGTCTCCTTCAGATGAAAACTCATTGTTCTGGGAATCGAAAATTTTACTCATATTTTACCGTTCGAATCAGATATATCTATTTTTCCTTATTTTACCATTAGTTATTCATAAAATTATTTAAAATTTCGTATTTATACATTGTATATCATTGCTAACAATGAAAACTGTATATACGTATTACATAGATATAACACTTAAGTTCGTGAAATATTGTATACTCACAATATGAGGTAACTTAATATCTTTAGGAGGTGCTTTTTATTTTAAGCATATAACTAGTTCAAATTCAGTTTATTCATGGATTGGTTACAAGATAGCGATTTTTATAAATTATAAGAAGTTAGGACTACATCTCGACAAACGACTGACATGGAATCCTCATACAAGACTAAAAAGACAAGAAACTGCTCGTAGATTCCGACTATTGCAACA
>NW_027111537.1:14066-15528 GCF_000696795.3 Halyomorpha halys
CACGGTACTTCTATTATATAGAATATTATTTATTATTAGAATATTATTTAAAGAAAAGTAAATTTTCTGAAATATTAGTGCTAATAGGGCTATTTATGTTCAATAGTTCTCGAGATATAGATTTACTCTTCTTTGAATGACGTTTTCTTAGGTTTTCTTGTGTTGTTCCTACTTTTTAAGATATAGGGCTCCGAATGAAAAGTTATTTTTTTCTATCGGTTTGTAACAGCCGCCATTTTTTATTGCTCCTACCTATACATGGCAGACTCATCAATTTTGACTAGTAATTATATATAGTTTTTATTAAAATAATCAAAAGTTTGGGTGAGATAACTGCCCTTTTTTTCCTCTTGGGCTCTTGTACTATTAGTAGCCACCCGCCTTACCCCGGTGCTACTACCCGGAACTGCTTATTTGGATTGATCGTCGATTGCATCGCAATGTGGAATTCGACAAAAGTTATTAATTACCCATGTTCTTTTAATTCTTCTGGATGCGATTTTTTTTTGCCCTGTAAATAATTATTATTGTTGTTTTTACGTATTTAGATAAGGTGTATATCTGTATTTCAGTAAGATGTGTAATCAGTAAGCTATTGACAGATTAGCAAAATGTAAGTCATATTATTCTTTCATGACAAATTATCCTGACCCAAAAAACCGCGAAAGTGAAATATTGAAATCAAATTGTCAACCATACTCTGCAGTTTTATAACAATAACTTATTTCATATTTAGGAAAAAATACAACCTATACATTGCAGTTGATAAAAAAAATAATTTGCATTTTAAGTTGTAAAAATCTATCTTGAAAAAACTGTCAGAAATTCGATTTTTTAGGTAATGCATGTACGGTGTTAACGCCATAATATATAATTACCTTGTAAATAATTGTAAATAGTATTCGAGTTTTTATTAGTATTTAATTTTGTTATATTTAGCTTTATTTTAATTGGATTTAGTTATTTAAAAAGAAAAATGTGTAATTATATTTATTTGTAATAATGAGTAATAGAGACAGTTGTTAGGGGTGATCATTGTTGCTAAGAAGCGTCACCTAGCAACGGACCGTCCATCTTAGTTTTTTATAGCAGTTCCGGCTAATTAGTGGCCGTGGTAGCGTCTACGCAGCCCTGCCTGCCCTTATAATTTAATAGTTTGGACATTGTTAGTGAGTGAGTGAGTCATTACTGTTCGGAACCAGACCTTTTCTGTGTTTCCACTTTATTAATTGTAGTTCCGACTAATTATTGGCCCTGGTAGCGTCATTAGCAGCCCTGTCTGCGTTCATTTTGTCGGCTCGCCTAATACAACACGACTGTTGGATATTTGGACCATCAATGAGCCACTAAACCAACTCTGGACCATTGCAGAGGTTTATTTAGCAACAAGAGCTGCGACCTATCTCGGCAGCACTCGGCGTGGAGCAAACGTTTTGTCGAGCAGTATTTATTTTATATATTT
>NW_027111537.1:15578-20335 GCF_000696795.3 Halyomorpha halys
ATATATTTATTTCTATTTTTGTGTAAATTAGTTTTATTTTGATTTTCATAATTTATCTGACTATTTTATTTTTATCTCAAAGGCCTTTGTATTTTTGTTTGTATATTTTGTTTATGTCAGTTTTTAGTTTTGTTTTTTACCATGTTTAAATTGAACCATATAAATGTTTAATCCGAGCCAGTTTGTTTTTTTTTGTTCATTTTAAAGCCTTCCAACAAAAAGACATAGTCGATTTGAGGTGGCTTTAACATACGGATTTATTTAAAAACAATTTTGATCCTTTTTCTCAACTTTATTCTTTTTAAGCCCTTCCAACGTGTCGACCACTTAGGTCATTTTCAAGGATACCTACAAACACTCCTTTTAATTATTTTTATAACAATTTCATTATTTCCTTCACTTACATACTGAATTTTTTACATACTTACCTTTACTTTGTTTTCATTTTTTCTTCTAAAATTCTTAAAAATGCCGGCTAATTGAATTAATCATTAAAATAATATCATAATAATATTATAAATTTTTTTGTTTTTTTTAAAAATAGATTCCTACTTACAAATTCTTCTATACAATTCTTTCCCAAATTTAAAACTTTTACTAACCACTTTTCTTTCTATCATTTACATTTGAAAACTCCAAACAGAACCTACCTTCAACAGGTTAGGACTCTGTTATCACCTTATCATATAACATAATTTTTCTTAAAACATTAATTTACATTTTTAAATATAATTTAATTAACATTTATTACTAATTTTTCTGCTTACAACACAAGCATTTTTTAATATATTTAAATTCTATAATTAGTTTCTTCCTATTTTATGTGTATTTCGCTCACATATACATTTATCCCCCCCTTTTCTTTAATTTATTTTTTAATACATTTACTTACTACTATTCACACTTTTATTATTGCATTTTTATTCCATTCATATACTTGTACTATTTTAGGATTTGAACATTTTTTTATTTTTCATCTTTTTTGTATAGAATTATTACATATTTATTCTGCTTAAAATTTCTGAATAGTGGTGGTTCAGTCCTTTGGAATCTGATTTGAAGTTGACAGTATAATTTATATTTTCTAAGATATAAATCGATTCTAATATCTTTCTTCTAAAATTATTATTCTCTTTATGAATGATTTGGACATTCAATAATAAAAATCCAACAATGGACAACAATAAAAATTAATATAATACGGATTTATTTTCTTCATATAATTATTCACATATACCTCGCTGGAATGCACTTGACATTAAAACATAGTATGCATTTCACACCCCTTCTACCCCACTACAAACTACACCTATGACGAGCCGGTAAGATGAAAGTAGATTTTATATACAGAAAGGTTGGGCACCCCTGTTCTAGAGAAACTAGTTTGCTCCCCTGACAGACTAGATAACATTACATCTACGGTTCCAGTTTCAATCTTCATATGATCCCATGTGATAGTCTCACCGCAAACTATTTTCTTCATTCACTCTTCGATGGAAGTGTATTCGTTTTCCTTTAACCGCATCCTTTTTACATCCTTCGAGGATCGCTTTTATTTCTTTATCACTTTTTTTTCTTTGAGTGGTAAAATATTTCTCTTAGGTTTTTTTTTTTCTTTCTGACTGTGGTCACATCGGTTACTTTTAGACAGACTAACTGTATACACGGATACAGTTACTATAGTACGTCACATGAAGCAATGTGAAGATTTATCTTTAGACCTCAGTTTCATGTAAGACACGATGACATAAACCATAGAAAGCTCACAAGTGATACATCGTTTCTGTAAAATTATTTTTTTAGTACATAAGTCGCACTTGCTCAGCCTCCACTGGCCTCTCATCTCTCACTAGAAAACAAACTAATAATTTATAAGACTATACTCAGATCTCACTGGATCTATGTACTTGAACTTTGGGGAACAGCTCAACCGTCGAACATCAAACGTATCCAATTCTTAGAGCCATAGTGTGTGCACTACACCATGACCTTCATATCCCTTTTATCCTTAACCTCATACCAACCGAATTCTCAAAATTCCATAAGAACCTTTCCAACCATCCTAAGCCTTTGTCTCAAACCTTATCTAGTTGCACCCATCCCTACAGCCCACCTACAAGGTTGAAACGGCAGTGACCAAGAGACTTATAGTAAAATAATGATGGACAATTGATGTTCTGACAATGGTCAGATTCTCCACTTAAGTTGAGTGTTTGCGGCTTTAGCGCACTTGCTCAGCCTCCTCTGACTCACTACCAGTGATGCGGCGAGAGGGATGCGCTGGGATCTTTTGAGCTTTGCTCTACCCCTCTCACACGTGGGGGATAGAGTGGGCTCAGGGATCCTCAGGTCGATTGTGTAAATATTGTATATTAGAGTGTAAATGTGACTAGAGATTATATTATTTTATCATTAAGTTATATTTTTTTTTCGTTCATTTTGTTTATTCTTCTGTTTGTATATATTTTAAGAGAGTTTTTTTTTTTTCTATTCATTTATTTATTTTATTTTAGTATGTATGAAATCATTCATCACTATTGCCTATTGCCCACAACTGTGTGGCAGATTGTAATATCTATCAATAAATAAAAAGTACAAAAATACACACAACAACATTTTAAATAATAAAGAAATCTAAAAATCGTCCAGATTTTTGTGTACTTTTTGTGGCTTAAAGGAAGCATATAAAAATACTATTATTTATTATCTTCCACTATCTATATATGGAATATCTAGTATGAGAAAGTATTACGATCGTGGAAAATTTAGAAATCGAGATCCTTAATGCTCCTTACTTTGTCACAAATCAAGTCATCCATCGGTATGTAATGTAAAATATCCCATACGTTGCCGATTTGGCCAGAACCAGTTACCATTCTTTCCATGATAAACTTTCCAACCACCCAAGTTTACTTGTTCCTAACCTGTTTACTTCTCCTTTATTACCTAATAATCCTATTAGGCGTCTGAAAAGATGGCCTCGAGATCTTCTCCTCTAGAAATATTATTGGAGTTCTATTAATGGTAGATTCTCCAAATGTTTGTATCATGTCACTATGTTACCTACAGCAAATGTACTTGTTGTATATATTTTTATACATATAATAATACTTATATTATAAATAAATTATTTTAAAAAAAATATATTACTAGTACTAACTAAATAGTATGTTACGGTTGCCATGGTGAAATAAAAACACTGGCGAGATCTGCGTAGACTAGAGGTGTTATGGTTGTCATGGTGAAAACAAAACACGAGCGATATGTTTTAAACGAGTGAGTTTTGGTTTTGTGAAGGCGACCGTTTTATTTTGGAACACGTTGCGATTGTTCAATGTGAAGTGGTAATAGTTTAAAGGCCCTCTGTCTTTACTGTTTGAACTGGAATAGCACCATATGAGAAATGTCATCGTATGTGTTTTTTTCAAAATTACGGTGTTCTACTTCAATGGACGGTCATTAACACTAGAAGTGGGAATATAGTGCAGTGACGTTTCTTCAGCGCGTCCTGAATAAGAGAGTTGTAGCAGGTGTCATCCTAAAACTTCTGGGGAAGGTGATACAGAAAGTAAATATTAGACAACCTTTTGTTCGTGCACCCAAGGACTATGTGGGGTTTGAACTAAATTTTATTTTGTTTTTATTTTATATTCACTTTTATACTCTTTTGGATAGTAATGTAAATATAGTAATTAAAGTTAAGCATTTAAGTTAAGTTTAGGTCAACATCTAAGTTTTAATTATTTTATTAATTGATAAGAATTCTTTTTTTTTTTATCCCTTTTTCATTCTGCGTACATATATTTCTTATTATTATTAAACTTTTGTACATATAGTTTTGCTGTTCCTTCTCTGCTTTCAACTTGTTAATTTACTTTTTTTTTTTTTTGTTGTTTACGGAATATTACGATAATTCAACAGGTGGGTAGGTAACACCCCTAGGTTCTCTGTTATTTACATGTAAAGGTATTCGCCAGTGGTCATACATCAACAATTGTTTATATAGTGGTATATTTTAGTTATATTGTGGGCATAATGCTTCAGAGTTTTCGTTATTTCCAAGAAAAAATAACATGGCGCCTAAGGAGTAATTCTTTATTGTTTTATTTTTTTTTTCCCTTTGCGATTATATTTATTTATTTTTATTATTATTTTCCTTTAACTCACCCCCTTTTCCGCTGAGCGTGGGTATAAACGATAAACATATAACTAAGGATAAGTCAAATTTTGCGGTTATACCATTATGAAAGACTCATCTACATGACTATTATAAGGTCTGTCTGGACGGAGTTGAGTTTTGGGGCTCCACCAAACCATAGAATTCCTCCCGGATCCAATCCTTACAGTCCAAATTCCTTAATGCTCCTTACTTTGTCACAAATCAAGTCATCCATCAGGACCTCAATATCCCTACGTTGCCGATTTGGCCCATTCCTTCCATGATAAACTTTCCAACCACCCAAGTTTACTTGTTTCTAACATGGCTTCTCCTTCATTACCTAATAATCCTATTAGGCGTCTGAAAAGAAGATGGCCTCTAGAAATGTTATTGGTGTTCAATCAGTGGGTAGATTCTCCACATGTATCATGTTACTATAGGGGTATTCATGATGTTGTGTTAAATGTTATATGTTTTACCATGTTAAATGTTATAACTATAGGATTGTGAGCAGCCCTATTTGAAGTCATGTTAAACGTTAAATGCATAAGAGTCCCTAGTGGATTTTCTCAGCAACTTGTTGTATAAGCCTTTATGT
>NW_027111537.1:22145-24847 GCF_000696795.3 Halyomorpha halys
ACACGCCTGTAACACTCCAATTTAACTTAGATCAGATTTACTAAATGTATTATAATGTACAGTTGTAAATAGCAATAAATAAATATTTAAAAAAAAAATGTATGACTTCATAAATAAATATATCCTTCATTTGTGTATTATGTTGTTTTAACTTATATTTATATAATTTTAACCCTACCTTAATTTATTTTTTGTATTTATTCTTTTATGAAAAAATATTCTTAGTTATTTTTGTATCATTTTAGCTCTGATGAAACTTTACAAAGTGGGGCGAAACGTTGAAAAATAAATCCTTACACATTAGCATCAAGTTTAAGGGAGCAAACATAAGGGAAAGTATTGCGAATCATGAGAAGTTTCGATTTGGGTCACGTATTTTGGGGGACGTACATTTGCTAAAATATTAGCCCTAATAGTTATTTACGTCCAATAGTTCTCAAGATATAGCTTTTAAAAACCAACATTTCATAAAAATGTTGTACAGAATGTATTGAAAGATCAGTAGTTAGTGAATTTATTTTGAGAAATATATATCTCAAAAACCATTTGGCGTACAGTTGTCTATTAGCACTTAAAGTAAAGCTAGTTAAATTTACTATAAAATATCTTATAACGTTCATCTTTGTAGGAGTAATAGTTTTCATGAAATGTGCTAATATAAATTGATTAATAGTTGTTCGGAAAAATTTTCATTTGCCAAATTTATATTCACATGTGAATATCATAAAACTACTACCCCTACGAAGATAAGTGTCATAATACTTTATGGTAAGTTAAATTCCCTTTATTTTGTGGGTTGGCAGACATATGTGTGTCTTATGGGTCTAGAGATATATTTTTCAAAAGTCCAACATTTTATACGAACAACTAGAAATTAACATTTTATGAGTTTTTTTTTGTCAAATATTTAAAAATCTGCTGCTCCTACAAAGATAAGCGTTATAAACTATTTTATTGTAAATTTAACTAGCTTCAATTTGAGTGCTCGCAGATATCTGTACGTCCAATGGTTTCTGAAATAAAGTCTTGTAAATCAGTAAAGAAAAGGCTTATTAAACTAAGATTACATAGTTATAGTACAAGAGCCCAAGAGGAGAAAAAAAGTCAGTTATTTCACCTCAATTTTTGATTACATTAATGTAAACTATGTATAAGTATAGGTAGGGGAGATGCAAAATGGCGGCTGTTTCAAAACCTTAAAAAAAACTAATTTTTCATTCGAAGCTGTATATCTTAAAAAGTAGGAGCGACACAAGAAAACCTAAGAGAATGTCATTTAAAGAAGAGGAAATTTGTTGAAATATTAGCCCTAATAGAGCTATTTACGTCCAATAGTTCTCGAGATATAGCCTTTTAAAAAGAAACATTTCATGAAAATGTATGTAGCGTACTGAAAGATCAATAGTTAGTGAATTTATTTTGAGAAATTTATATCTAAAAAACTATTTGACGTACAGATGTATATTAGCACTCAAATTAAAGCTAGTTTAACGTACTATAAAGTAGTTTATGACCTTTACCTTCATAGGAACAGTAGTTTTCATGATATTTGCTAATATAAATTGATTTATAGTGGTTTGGACAATAAATTTGATTTATGAAAAACTTTATTTTAGAAATCATTCGACTTACAGTTATCGGTCATTACTCAAATTAAAGCTAGTTAAATTTACTACAAAATAGTTAATTATGTTTATCTTTTTAGGAGTAGTAGTTTTTATGATATTTGACAATATAAACTCACTAAACGTTAATTTCTAGTTGATAGTATAAAATATTGGATTTTTAAAAGAAATATATATCTAGACCTAAAAGAAGCAAATATGTCTGCCAACACTTAAAATAAAGGAATTTTAACTTACTATAAAGTTGCTTATGACACTTATCTTCGTAGGGGTAGTAGTTTTTATGATATTCACATATGAATACAACTTTGGCAAATGAAAATTTATCCGAACTACTATAAATCAGTTTATTTTAGCAAATTTCATGAAAACTATTACTCCTATTAAAACGTCTTTTATAAACGTCATAAACTAATTTATATCTCATTAAACTAGCAACATAGCTAGAAAACCTGAGTGAACATCATTAAAAGTAAATTAAATTTGATAAAATATGAGACCTAATAGAAACATTTACGTCCAATAGCTCCCGAGATATAGCTGTTTAAAAAGCACTGGAAAATCAGTAGTAAGTGAATCTATTTTGAGAAATCAATACTCAAAAACATTCGACTTACAGAAGTCTGCCAGCACTCAAATTAAAGCTATTTAAACGTACTAGAAAGTAATTACACATATATTCGCAAGATTAGCAGTTTCCATGATATTTGCTAAACTATATTGCTTTATAGTTGTTCAGTCAAAATTTCATTTGCAAAATGTATATTCATTTGCGAATGTCATAAAAACTACTACCCCTACACCTCATAAACTACCTCAGTACACCCCTTAAACTACAAATATTAGAAAATTAGTGGGATGAAAGCTCTCCGAATAAATTAAATGAAATAAAACGATCTGTAAAACCATGGTCAACATCCTACCGCAACAGCCGTAAGTTGCTCTAACCCGCTTGAGAATAGGTAAAACTCTCCTCGCGCACTCTCACCTAATCAGAAAACTGCCACCTCCAACGTGCAAATATTGTCAGTCCATTCTTACGATTAGACATATTTTTGAAGAATGTACTCACTATTT
>NW_027111537.1:25169-26996 GCF_000696795.3 Halyomorpha halys
ATCTATTTAAAAAAAAAAAATTTATAATGTTATTATGATATTATTTTAATGATTAGTTTATTTAAAGATGGGAAAAAGGCAATTAGCCGGCATTTTTAAGAATTTTAAAAGAAAAAATGACAACAAAATTAAGGTAGGGCCAAAGATATCAGTATGTAAGTGAAGGAAATAATGAAATTGTTATAAAAATAATTAAAATGAGCTGTTTGTATGTATCCTGGAGAATGACCTAAGTGGTCGAAACGTTGGAAGGTTTTTAAAAAGAATAAATTTGAGAAAAAGGATCAAATATTGTTTTTAAATAAATCAAAATGTTTGTTCGAACAAGAAATCAACATTTTGCAAATTCATTTTGACGAATAACGAATATCTAAAATTACTACTCTTAGGAATATAAATGTCATAAACTACTTTATAGTACATTAAACTAGCTATAATTTGAGCAATAATAGACATCTGTACGTCACATAGTTCCCAAGATAATGATTTCTTAAAATAAATACAATAACTACTGATTTTTCATTGCATTTCTTATGAAATGTTGCTTTATAAAAAGCTATATCTTGGGAAATATTAAACGTAAATAGCTATATTATAGCTCATATTTTAGAAAATTTACTCTACTTTAAATGATTGATGTCTTCTTAGGATTTCTAGTGTTCTTAGTTGTTTTAAAGATATAGAGCGTCCAAAAGAAAAATTAATTAATTTTTTTTAAATGTTTTAAAACAATAGGTTTTCCCCCCTACCTATACTTGGCAGACTTATCAATTTAGACTAGTAATTATAAATATTTTTCATTGAAATAATAAAAAATAGGGTTTTATAAAAATTAGGCCTTTTTCTCCCTTCAGATCTCTTTTACTGATACTACACAATTATACTTGACATAACAACTAAGGTATTTTGCGATTGGTTCCCAGTAACAGTTAACATTCAGCCTTGAATAGCAAAGATATTCCTGAGACAAGATCAGAGCAGAATATAGAACCACTTAGGACACCAGGATGATGTCAGAAAGCGGAGTATACCATTAACATCACGTCCAGGGCAGTGTGGTGGCTGCGAGAATCGTCTCTAGTCCTGACCTATCTTCCTCAAAGGATAGATATATTTCTTTTTTTCCCAACAAGAGAACTTATCAACAAATGAGTAATGGTATATATCTAGGTCATCAATAGAACAATAAGAAATTTTATTGGGATATAAGATAATTATTATTACAGCATATTATAGCAGGGATCATATACGTATAGCTGCAGAGTTAGGCAAAAATTAACTTTAGTTGAAACTTCTAGCTACCATTGCCATGGAAACGATATTTATTTATGAATGGTTCATTCATGAATAAGGGTCGTATCCATGGGAACTTTAGACATTAGTTAAAACTATAGCTGATTTTTGCCATCACTGATTCATTTTTGACATCAAATCACTACTCCCTATTTTTATCTATATTGTTCTAATTTTCTCTTAGTTTATACCACTATTCCTTTCATTTTTCATGATTTGTGTTCTAGTCTAATAGTGAATTTGTTTAGCGGATCACTGGGGAGGATCTGAGAGGGGAATTCTGGAGAGTGAATTTGTCCATCAAATGAAATAAAAATTTTGAAATGGTGAAATGGAAGTGATAAAAAAGGGAAAGAAAAAAGGAATGAACTGAAATATTTTTATTTAGTGTGTAGACAGGAATGGATGTAAAAGGAAACTGTGGGGAAAAAAAACTAATTTTTTTTTTCTTTTTTATTATATCATGTAAAAATATGTAATTTATATATGTCCGATCACGGATTGATTAGTATGCTGTGTAATGTAGCAACCCGA
>NW_027111537.1:29866-30959 GCF_000696795.3 Halyomorpha halys
TTTTACGTATTTTTAAAATATGTTTTACTCTTGCCACTGTTACTTATTTTTTATTCTTATCACTTTTTATTCATGTTTATTTTATATTGATACTATTTTATGTCGTTCTTCATTTTATTTCTATGTAATTTCTTATCACTTTATTTTTACATAATATTTATCCTAGCTTAAATTACCTTATTGTATCTTATTGTAGTAATATTCTCAGTTTTCTTTTTTTTTGTATCTTTTTAGTCCTGATGAAGCCCTGTAAAGTGGGGCGAAACGTCGAACATCAAAATAGTTATAAACTATTTGTTCTTTTTTTGTCCGCAAACCTGACCATCTTATATTTAAATCTTTTACAGTCAACTATATATACATATATATGCAAGATCTTAGGTTTTTTATTTATTTATTTTTTTTTCGAAAACCGTCAAAGTAGAATTGAATTCAACACGAGCTCATTAATCTACACAAAATTTGGGGATGGAAGTCGATTTTTAAGTGAAAGTTTTGTGATGCACGCCCCGCACCAGATTTTTGATCTAATCATTCCTCAACGATGGATGATACATAACTTCAATACATATCTTTCTAACATATGTGGGATTCTAACCCATCACGCGAACATAAACCTTCTCGGAGGTCTGACACAGTACAACTTTATAACTGCTGATTATACATGTCCGAGACCGGTAGATGTCTGGAGAAAGTGCCGGCGGAAGTGACTCGTCCAGATGGGAGCAGGACAGGTAGAAAGCCACTCCTCCGAGTGTTCCTCGACTTCTGGAAGCAGTTCAAGTTTCCTCGTCATCTGTATTCGTCAAACCTCTTTCTGTCGAGAAAGTGACCTCCTGGGGACTTTATACTTTCCCGCAGAGGACCCTGATGGAGACAAATTATCCTTTCCTATTACTGCCAAATACCGTGGTTAACTGCTCAAGATGTCTGGGTTCGAGTCTATAAAGACCTTCATACCTCATCATGATTACAAGCATTAGGTCTTTCAACGGATACTTCTCTTTTATTTCATCACATTTTTATTATTACTTTCACCATTCTCGAGTTGTCTAGGGTATAAAGCTTGACAAGGGGGCATTGCTTCATGAAC
>NW_027111537.1:33133-34583 GCF_000696795.3 Halyomorpha halys
ATATTAATTTGAGCGCTGGCAGACATCTGTACGTCCAATGTTTTCTGAAATGAAGTTTTTCATAAATCAAACCTATTGTTCGAACAACTATAAATCAATTTATTTTAGCAAATATCATGAAAACTACTATTCCTAGGAAGGTAAAGAACATTAACTTCTTTATAGTCCATTAAACTAACTTTAATTTGAGTGCTAATAGACATCTGTACGTCACATAGTTCCTGAGATATAGATTTCTCAAAAACAGATTAACTAACTACTCATCTTTCAGTAGATTTTTATGAAATTTTGCTTTTTAAAAATCTATATCTCGAGAACTATTGAACGTAAATAGCTCTGTTAGTGCTAATATTTCAGTAAATTTACTCTTCTTGAAATAATGTTCTCTTAGATTTTCTAGTGTTAGTTTTTAAGATATAGGTGCTCCGAATGCAAAATTAATTTTTTTTTAAAGGTTTTGAAACAGCCGCCATTTTTTATTACCCCTACCTATACTTGGCAGACTCATCAATTTTTACTAGTAATTATACATAGTTTCCATTAAAGTGATCAAAAATTGGGGTGAGTTAACTGCCTTTTTTTCTTCTCGGCTCTTGTACTATGATGAAGGCTAAAAATTCTTTTTTTTTTTTTTAAAGTTATTTGTGTTATTCTCTTACCGAACCCCCAACCATCATCTCTTCCACGGTCATATTGTCTAATTTCATCTTCATTAATTTATATAAATAAATGAATTGTGTCGTGAAATATTATGTTTAAATCTTTTGCCGTGATTTGCATAACTTATGACATATAATTTGTTATATTTACTGAAAAATATTGTATTTATCTTTAGAATATAACTAGCTGTATGTCCCTTCGTTGATGGGTTATTATTAAACACTATTCCAGTCACCCTCCTATTCTACCTATACCCTGGGTATGTTGGTAATCTTAAAGAAGTTTCTTGTATTAATTCATTAACCACAGATTTTTTTTCCAGCAACTCCATATACTGGAAGCACCGTGTGGCACTCCAATAACTCACGCAGTAGAAGTCTGGAATAAGAAAACGAGATATCGATCTAATTAAAATAAAAATAAAAATAAAATAATAACAACAAATTTGAAAATATACATGACAATAAATTAAGTAGATACTAGTTTATACTTAATTTATTGTCATGTATATTTCCAAGTTTACTTGATATTATTGTATATATCATTTTATCATTATGTTATTTTATTTATTTATTTTTCATACACCCATGACCTCTTCCCCTACAATATTCTTTAATAATACCCCACTTATTTCTGTCGAACAGATCCGTTACTTAGGACTACATCTCGACAAACGACTGATATGGAATCCTCATACAAGACTAAGAAGACAAGAAACTGCTCGTAGATTCCGACTATTGCAACATTTACTAGACAAACGGTCTAAATTGCCAATCCATTACAAAAGACT
>NW_027111537.1:36593-38040 GCF_000696795.3 Halyomorpha halys
ATTTTACTTATTTGTGTATATTTACTGACCACCTCCCCACTGTCTTCTCCACATATCAATCTACGATTGACTATTAAAAATCAATTTTTTCAGAGTATGTTAAAATTATAAGAAGTGAGGTATCTTTTTCGGTCTTATG
Source organism: Halyomorpha halys (assembly GCF_000696795.3). Lineage (NCBI taxonomy): Eukaryota > Metazoa > Arthropoda > Insecta > Hemiptera > Pentatomidae > Halyomorpha > Halyomorpha halys. The sequence goes on from NW_027111537.1 coordinate 36,733, forward strand.
GACGTCTATAATGTTTCTAAAGAATAGTCGATGATTACTACTACTTACTACTTATTCATTATTAGTTTTACATTCCCATGCTTTTTATAAAATTTTTAATATTTTGGAAGATTAAAAATAATTCGTAATGAAAGAGAGAAATTTCCTGCTGCTAAAATAACGTTGCATTACTTGAAAGCGCGTAGGACTCCGAGATGGAGTTGTTTCAAAAGTAATAAGAGACTTTCACTGTTATTGTAAAGCCACTCCTTACAGCACCATAGTGCAATTACATTGTTTTACTTTCTCTACTAGTTCTGTATTTGCTATGGAACATTATTAACACAGAAAACTGCTGACTAGTGTCTTTATTATCTCCCAGTATTAGTCTGGACTCACTTGGTGTTTGCTAAGGTTTTTTTTTTTTTTTTATTATTTATTTATTGTAATTTACAACTGTACAAAATAATACAATTGGTAAATATGCAGTATGTTTCATATACACTTGAAAATCTTGGGAAGGAACCACCCATTGGTGGTACTTCAAACATTAATTTAAACTAGAAGGTCCCGTGGCCATCTTCTTTTCAGACGCCTCGGAGGATTATCAGGGATGTCTAAGGTTAAGGAGGGGCCACACTCGTGTCCAGCCTGGCCCAATAGTGACAAAAATTTGCTTCCAATTTTAACTGCTACATTTTAATTTCTTTTTAAAAGCCTTTCAAGCCGTTTTTAATGTACGAGGAGAAGGAGGTTATCCTACTGGTTACCACCCTATTCTTATTATAGTGGGGAAGTCTTATGGACTAAAACTGTGGGTGAAGCTAAAAATCCTTCGAAGAATAGTCTATACCAGGGGTGGCCGACTAGTCCAATTCATGTTTATCGTTGATTCCTCGCAACCTAAAATAGTGCAACTCATACATTGCAGTTGATAAAAAAATTAAAGTGCATTTTAATTTAGTAAAAAACTTGAAAAATGGGGCTGCTCGTAGCTCAGACACAGTCTTAACAATTTGATGTCTATTGGCGGTGCAGGTTCGAATCCGGCCTGGGGCGTTGACTTTTTTTATTGAGTGGCGGTCCCACAAAATGAAAAACTTTGACCCCTAACCATGGTTAGGCAGTATAGGACTCCAATGGGAGTATTGGCCGAGAAAAAAAAAAAAAAAATTGAAAAATATCAGAAATTCGAATTTTTTTGTAACGCATGTACGGAATGCTACTATAAAAAGCTAGCTATTGAAATTTATTTTTTTCATGAGCCTATATCTCGGCAGCTTAAGTTTGAATGAAAAAGAAAGTAGTGAGTTAAATTAAGAAGTGAAT
>NW_027111537.1:38797-40803 GCF_000696795.3 Halyomorpha halys
ATATATATATATATGAGGTGTAGATAGTTGACCGTAGATTAATGATTGGAGAAGTTTGTCAGGGGGTGCGGTCATCAAAGAACAACAAAACTATACGAAGACCTGAAATTCAGTTCGAAACGTCGGCATAAAATAGTCAAATAAATATTTTGTATAATTCTAAATTTGTTTCTATACTATTCCTTTTCAATTGTATATTTCTCTAAATGTTGTTATCTCTTTTGTTCTATAGCCCAGATGAAAACAGCTCGAAACATCGCCAAAAAATAACTTTAACTGTTTTCAATCTACTACCATCTAATTCCACGATTATCAATCAATTAAAGAGATTTTCTGTTTATTCAATTATCAGTTATCATTTTTTATCATTTATGATTCAATTCAATATTTTGTATAATTCTAAATTTGTTTGTATACTATTCCTTTTCAATTTTATGTTTCTCTAAATGTTGTTGTTATCTCTTTTGTTTTATAGCCGTAATGAAGACCTGAAACTCAGGTCGAAACGTCGGCATAAAATATATAAATATGGTTTTGTTTATTTATGTTGTTCTTTGCTGACCGCACCGTCCGACAAACTTTTCCAATTATATATATATGTACGGTTATTCAACGAACTTCCACTTACTTATTAATGGTTTTTCGAAAGATGTTGTTTTACTGAAGTGTGTAGAAGTTAGTGTTGAAACAAGATATATTGAGAGAAACTGCAAGCTTAGGAGCTTCTGTCTTTGAAATAAATGGGTAACTTAAGTCGATGTGACTGATTTATTTAGAAGCTTGATTTGGAAGTTTTTAAATTAGAAAACGAGAACATTTTAAACATGAACATGAAAAAATCTCTGCAGAGTTAAACCAAGATACTCCGCAGATATTGACCAATCTATGAGGGTTTAGTTAATGGATATATGATCATTTTTATGTTGTAGGCGCTTTGTAAACTATGGTTTAGATTATCTGTAATACAACCTATTGTATTTTGGGATTATATTTGTGGCTATTGGTGATTTTTTTTTCAAAATCACGATTGGCAGCCAGATTTTTACCCCCAATTAAGCGTACCCACTTTAGAGATGCTAGATAGGCTTAGGAGAGTTTCAAAAGCCACAGAGTTTCTTCACGGCAACAGTAGCAGTATAAATAATTGTCTACCACCTCCTTGAAGTTAGTGGCACAGCACCTTACCTACTGAGCCACCCCACTAACTCATTTTTAAATTCAAACCTACATAATGAAAACCTATTGCAGTTCGATTCTCTACACACATACTCAACACTTGTGTGACGTTTCGGCCTTTTCTATTGGCCAGTTTCGAACATTTTCAGTTTCACACCAGTTCAATATTAAAAACTCTTTTCAAGTACAGCCGTTGGAAGAATTCATAGTAATTTATTAAATACTTTATTTATTTCCAACTGTTTGGAAACTGAGGACATTTTTTTCTCACAGGGCCTTGTATATCTACAATATATTGATGGCTAACTTTATATTGGTGCTAATTACATTTCCACTAGCTTTGCGAATAATACAATAAGATGTTCTCTCTTTTAGATAAGTTAATTTATAAGTTTTTAATTTCCCTAAATGAGAGAACATTTAATTGTATTAAATGGAATATAGTCTGGGAGCGGTCAAATGAACTCAAATTGTAATGATTATTTTAATCGGGCTAACGTTTCGCACCACGTTGCGTCAGAGCTAAAAAAGAAACAAACACTTAACAAAAGTAAATGGAAAATTACAATGAAACGTAAAAATTAAATAAGAAAAATAAAAGGTTATAAACAATAAATGATAACGGAAATAGTAACGGATAAAAAGAAGAAATATAAAAGAACGTACAAACTAAGAGATGAAAAAGGGGGATAAGAATAAACGAAGAAAATGAAAGAGACAGAATTCATACCTGTTTTGACAAAAGTCAAAATCAGATTGAACCGTTTGTATTGGGAGGAGTGGGGATGGCAGTTAAGTACGTCACATTTGAAAATAATTTTAAAGTAAAC
>NW_027111537.1:42225-43191 GCF_000696795.3 Halyomorpha halys
TAATTTATAAATACATATTATTTACATATTTTTTTAAATATTTGACAATTTATTAGCACATATTCATGTACATATTTCGGATTTTTTAGCACATTAAAATCCTATCCCTAGTCATTACTATTTGAGTTTAATTTGACCGCACCCGGACCATATTCCATTTATTAATACACACGGTCAATTGGCGATCTTCCAGTATATAATTGTATTGTTCATAAAGTTAGTGGAAATTTACTTAGCACCTCTGTAAAGTAAGCCATCGATATACAAAATATTTATTTTTAATAATTTAACTTGTATATATCACAGGGTTGACTCAAGGCTACAATAACAGAATAAGTTACTATCTGCTACAGCCGGATTCGAAACCGAGCCCTTAAACTAATTCGATCATTACTTAGCTCTTGGTTCTATTCAAGAATTAATTATTTTTATAGACAATACTGTTTATTTACTTTTTGATAATATATTCTGTTGTTGCCTACTTTTTTCCCATCACAGATGGCCATCATTATAAAACCATTATGCCTTTCTTCTATAGTTTTTTTTTTCACTGCTGACTTCCGTTGATAGAATTTGCGTGAGACACGACACAGAGAGATTACATCATTCATGCAAAGTACTACTAACAACTTTTCTGCATGAGATTGTTTCTCAATGAAGCAATGCACTTATCCATATTATATTCAATTAGAAAAAAAAACAATATATTAAATGAATGTAAATAATGCTATAATATAATAATTACTTCTCCATTTTCCTAATTAAAATATACTTAACACGGCAAGAAGTAGTCCATGAAAGCGGGGAAAATAAGAAATTATTGAAATCAAATACCCTAAAAAAACATTATGAACATAATTAATTTTAACAATTTCGCTCAGTAAATTAATAATTTAATACACAGAACGTATACATACGATTAGTTTTTCCTTAGCTTTCTAATTTTTGAAATTTTTATTTAGTATA
>NW_027111537.1:43241-43863 GCF_000696795.3 Halyomorpha halys
AAGTAATTAATGTAAACATACTTAGGTAGGTAACATATGAATATATTTTGTTTATAACCTTTTATTTTTCATATTTAATTTCTATGTTTCATTGTACACCCTTATAATTTTCCATTCACTTTTTACTTATTTTAAGTGTTTGTATCTTTTTTAGCCCTGACGAAGCCAAGCAACGTGGGGCGAAACGTTGATGATGACTCAATTAAAATAGTCATTACTAGGGTTAGGATATTTATGTTTTCACATATTTTTACTTGACCATGATATCTTCGATTCCTTACTAACTAACGATGTTTCAAGACATTTCTCGCACCAGGAAGCCATTATTATTTCACATATTTTGAAATATTTGGCCTTTTTTACATATTTTGTTGTAAATCACATATTTTCTGAAATATTTGTTATTTTTATACATATTTTTAGATACTTTGTCCTAAATCAGGTATTTCCTTAAATTATTTGTTCAATTGTAACTACATTTTTCGCAGCAACTACGTAAAATTCAAGAGAACGTAAGAAACTTAAAGGTGAAATTTATCATTTATCATAAATAGTGCGTAAAAATTCTGTATCTTCATCTTTGAACACAAATTAAAAGCAGTGGCAATAATAAATTTTCACA
>NW_027111537.1:45548-46822 GCF_000696795.3 Halyomorpha halys
TGTATACAGTTGTAAATAACAATAAATAAATTATTATAAAAAAAAAAAAAGAAAGAAAAAGTATACATATCTCTAGATCAAATTGGTGGACTATCTAATTCCATACGCAATCCTCATTTTTTGGTTCATTTTTAAAATCATTCATACAATAATAAATATGAGAATGAAAGAAAAGATGCTTCCAATTCATTATCTCATTGGTACCTCAATAATATAAACTAAAACGGATTGTATAATGTGTATTGTGTATATGTACAAGAGCAGGGGAGAAAAAAAAAAAAAAATATATATCTTTTAAAAATAAATTTCATTACTTTATTTTTATTAATTTTCATTTTGTACATATATTTGCTTTATTTATTCTATATATCTTTTAATCCATTGGCTCATCTTGCTTTTTTTCCATTAGCCCTGATAGAACAAGAGCCCAAGATGAGAAAAAAGACAGTTATCTCACCCCAATTTTTTATGACTTTAATGAAAACTATGTATAATTACTAGTCAAAACTGATGAGTCTGCCAAGTATAGATAGGTGGAATAAAAAATGGCGGCTGTTTCAAAACGTAAAAAAAATAATTTTTTATTTGGAGTTCTATGTCTTTAAAACTACCAACAAAATTTAAAAAAACCTAAGACAACATTATTTATAGTAGAGTCATTTTTTTTTTAAATATGAGCCCTAATATAGCTATTTACGTTCAATAGTTCCCGAGATATAGCTTTTTAAATTTTAACATTTCATAAAAAAATTACTGAAAAATCTGTAGTTAGTGAATTTATTTTGAGAAATCTATATCTCAAAAATCGTTTGATGTACAGAAGCTAGTCAAATGTACTTTAATGTAGTTGATAACTTCAATAAATCGATAGGTATCCATTTATTTCTCAATACTTTTTATTAATTCTTTAACATTCCAACGTTTCGACCAATTCGGCCATCTTCTAGGACAATTAAACGATTAACAGCTTTATTATACATTCATTTTAACAATTTTAACAACAACATTACTATGAAAAATTTAACATACCTTAAATATAAATTGTCATCTTAATTCCAAAAATTAAAAAAAAAAAATTTTCTCCCCAGGTCTTTAATATCAGTCAAATTACCCCCTGAAACAATAAAGCAATATGGAATCATATTAATTATTAATAAGCTTGCCTTATCTTATGTCTAGTTACCTATTTTGTTACTATTTTATTAATAATAAAAATTTTAATTATAATTAATTTAACTCAATTACACCTTCCTATCATAATAAAATTTGCAACG
>NW_027111537.1:48244-49319 GCF_000696795.3 Halyomorpha halys
CAGATGAGAATAGGGATTATCCAGAGGAAGGATGGAATGCATGTATTGTTTATTTTCTTTCTTTTATCAATGCTTCTATCATACCTGGGAATTCACCTAGATCGCCGTCTTACCTGGAATCACCATATCAACATCAAACTAACTCAAACTTATGCAAGGTTAGCAATGCTATATCCTATCCTATACATAAATTCCAAACTAAAACTAAAAACAACTGTTCTTATATTTAAAACAATCCTCAGGCCACTGCTGATGTACGGCTGTGAAGTCTGGGAAGCGGCATCCTTTACGAAAAGGAAAACAAACTATATTCTTTTCAAAATAAAATCCTAAGAATCGCAGTTAATGCTCCTTGGTTAATAAGAAATAGCCAATTGCATCGGGAATTACAGATGGAGCCAATAGAGGATTACATAAAAAAAAAACGGTTAATGAAGTTCCATTCCCAGTTGGCGACAGTTAAAGGAGCAGTGACCTTCAACCTGGGAAACCCAACCTCAACTCGAAGACTGAAGCCCAAACTGCTGCAGGACGTCCTGTTATAAATTTTAATATAGATATAAAATTAATTCATAGTCACACTACCTCTATTTTATTTATTATTATTACTCATTTTATTTATTAATTTTTTTCTCTATTTTCTTCTCTCGTCCCTTTTTCAAATTAACTTGTTTCTTTTCACTATTAGAAAACAATTGTTTGTTTTATTTAAGTGTACCAATATCATTATTTTTTGTTATTAATTTTACTTTCCTCTTTTATTAAGAAGCATTATTCTTATCTGTTGATTTTATTTTATTTTTTTATTTTAATAATAACAATGTATATAGTTAGGGGTGTTTTTTGTACGAGACTATACCCCCCCTCCCATAATCAACTTTTAAAAATATATATATATAACGGTTATATAAACCATGTAAAGCCCACCAGGCAGATCTGGTATAAAATGAAAATATAAAAAATAAAAATGCTTCTATCAATTATTTTTATTAATTATATTACTAGTTTTTATTGTTGTTCATTTAAAATGTTTATAATTCGTATTTTGTATTTTAGTTTTGTTCGAGAATTATTT
>NW_027111537.1:50280-54500 GCF_000696795.3 Halyomorpha halys
ACATATTTATCTTATCCGGAGTGTCCGCTGTTTAGAGATTTCACAGTATAAATACAGAAAACGTTTGCTAGTATTGTTCTTGATCCTAAGAGCCTTTTGTCATAGAGAAGAGATACGAGTGTGAGCGACAGAGATAGGACAGAGGGAGAGATCTCTTTCTCCACATTGGACAATGTTACGGGCTGACAGAGTTGTGAGGTCCCGCAGGGCTCACCGTTAGGCACCTTCCTACTGCCTACATTCAGAAGAAAGAAAAGACCAAAGTGGAAAGCTGCAAGAGAAAATAGCTGTTGCACGTAGGACTATCTGCAGGCCGTTTAGTGTCACTCCACTTCCACGTCACTGTTCTCTTCTAATCAGGACTCGACTGTGACCTCTCTTAGTGCCATAGTTCACTTGCCATTTCACGCAACAGTTAAGAGACAATATGGCTGATGAGTAGGCCCTGTTAGTCGAGAATCCGGACGCTATTATAAGGGTATTCGTGATCTTTAGTTTAACATGTTAAACTGTGTTAAATGGAAAAATATTTCTTAACAAACTTCAGTTTGTTTATATGATAGTTATAGTGTTGATTAATCGAAAATTAAAACTTTTAAAAATTATTGAAGTTAGGGTGATTTTGACTTATAATTAATGACCTGGGCAGAAAAGCCTGCAAAACATTTTTAAATTTTTGATGTGAGGTGGGAATTCATATTTGAATATCATTCCTGTGGATCCCATGGCCGAAACATTGGAGTATTAATATAATTAAGATTGTTGAGACTAAAAAAAGGATACCGTTTGATTTATTTAATAAATGTTTTACCATGTTAAATGTTATAAATATAGAATTGTGAGCAGCTCTATTTAAAGTAATGTTAATTTTTTTAAAAATAAATAATTCAAATTCTATCCATTATAGTCTTAAAACCTTCTATTTATCTTATAAGTCCGACGTTTCGGCCAATCCGGCCATCTTCAGGGACAATCTACTTAATACAACTTTGAAATTATATAATTTAAAAAAACTCTAACTCCATGCAGGCTATTCTGCCCAGGTCAAAAACATCAATTTCTAATTAGTCAATATTCACTTAAAACAAAATCAAAATCATTTATCATCAGACACAATTCCTTAAATAGTTGTCTATCCTTATCTATCCTTAGAACTTTGATCACAACTTTTATTTATTTATTACAACATGCCTAATGTGGAAGTTGTGAGAAAGTATGGCCACTCAGTGCCTTGTTGATCTTCTAACTTGTGAGAAATAGAATCAAGATGAGCTAATTGGTAACTGTCAGAATATTATTATTATTGTCATCCATTGCTTTATTAGTTATATAAACATCCAAAAAAATACTAACACAATTAAAACATGAACTACAAGTAAGTATTATGTCTAATAATATATTGCTTTTTACTACGATAACAAACAAAATGGTGACGAGCTCAGCTGGTCTATTGTGTGACGTCATTCTCCATTTAACAGACCTAGTAACAGAATCCCAACGATGTTATATGGTTTTTCGTTTTTTACATAGTAGAAGAAGGAAATATTTCTCCATTTAACATGTTAAACTGAAGATCATGAATACCCCTAATATTTACTAATAACAAAAAAATAAATGAATGAAATAAAAAGATAATAATAAAGAATTAGAAGTATCAAAGGGATGAATCCAAATATCTAGAAAAAATAAAATAAGAAACATGGGCGTTGATGACTGGTTTTACGCCCTTAAGCCCTAACAAACAACAAATTGTTTCTCTAGTTATAGTGAATATAATTGTGGGGCATTTTGCGATCTATGGATATATCATGTAAAAGAATAATTTTGTTAAGGTAAATTTGTAAATATAACTTGTTAATTTTTGTAACTTTTATATATATTTGTTAATTCTTTATATCTATTTATTTATTTCTTTTTTAATGAATACTTATATATCTATTTATCACTACTTTTATGAATTATATGACTTACATATTACAAATTTATATTCTATTTATTTAAAATAAATATTATTTGTATTTTCTATTTTAGATGTTTTTTATTTGTGTTAAAGAGGGGAATAATAAAGAAAAGAAAAGGGGAAAGTTACGTTGATAAAATAGAGAAAATAAGGATGAAAGAGAAAAAAAGGAGAGATTAACAATAAAAAAAAATTGAAATAAGAAAAATAAATAAATTATAAAAAAGCATAAAAAGTATGCTGTGTATAAAGAATTTGTCTGAAAATGAATTGACCCATTCTAATTCTCAATACTTCATATTTCACTAATTATGTCTTTATCACCCAAACCAACTCTTTTCTAACCTGGCTTCTCCTTCACTACCTAATAATCCTCCTAGGCGTCTGAAAAGAAGTTGGCCTCGTGACCTTATATTGTAAAATGTTTTTGGAGTTCTATCAATGGGTAGATTCTCCACATGTTTTTATCATGTCATAATATCACTTACAGCAAATTTACTTGATGTGTATATATGTATACAGTTGTGAATATCAATAAAAATATTTCTTTGATTGCTATATGCATTTATCAAGCGTTGAAACTTCGGAGTCTAAGCATTAATAACAAAAAATAGGTTTGTGCTAAACATGTGCAATTTTTTAAAATCGATTTCACCTAATATCGATTCTCAATATCGAAGTGACTGGCAGGATGAAAATTAAAAGTGTAATGGAGGAAGAGGCCTCGACGTGATTAGTGTAAGTGGGGCAAGGCGGGCTGTTACTAAACACCTTCACACCCAAGTGATTGATGCCTTCGCTTCTCGTCGCGTCTTTTTGATCTCCATCCTAATAAACTATATTAAAATAGTTTCTCAATTCATTATCATTCTAATCGAACTTATTAGTTCAATGTGTGATTGATTAAACATACAATAATAGTTATATGGAAATATCGTTTCGGACAAAAGAATCAGCAAAGAAAAGGTTAAAAATCGATGTACCTTTCAAGTACATAAGGCAGTATGTTGACGTATAATTTTTTTTTCTTATATTCTTTTTAATTTTTTTTAAAATTATTTATTTATTGTAATTTACAACTGTAAAAAATAATATAATAGGTAAATATGTAGCATGTTTCATATACACTTGAAAATCTTGGGAAGGAAACACCCATTGGTGGTACTTCAAACACTAATTTAAACTAGAAGGTCCCGAGGCCATCTTCTTTTCAGACGCCTCGGAGGATTATCAGGGATTGTTAAGGATGAAAGATAAAAATTAATGGGTTAGGATGGTTAAGGAGTTTGGAATAAAAAGACACATATCTGTTTTGGGTCAAATCTGCAACGAATGGGATGTTAAGGTCTTTATAAATGAGTTTACTTTTTAATTTAGCGACCAGATTTGCAAATTTATGGAATAGAATAGATTTTTTTATTTATTGATTGTAATTTACATATTCTATTCCATATTACACTTTTATGGTAATATTACACTTTCCATTAAATATTACACTTTGTAATATTACACTTTTATTCTATTCTTTTCCATATTACACTTTTATTGTAACTTTTACACTTTTATTGTATCCTGTGCACTTTAATTTGATAAAAAAAAAAAAAAACCTTCTGAATTTGCTGAAAAGTTTTTTTTTTTTTTTTACTCCAGTTTATTTTTTTGTACAGTTGTAAATTACAATCAATAAATAAAAAATTCTTTTCTATTCCATAAATTTGCAAATCTGGTCGCTAAATTGAAAAAAAAAAATATACGTCAACATACTGCCTTATGTTCTTGAAAGGTACATAAGGCAGTATGTTGACGTATAATTTCTTTTTCTTATATATTTTTTTAAAAATTTATTGACCAGATTTGAAAATTAATGGAATAGAATGGAATTTTTTAATTTATTTATTGTAATTTACAACTGTACAAAAAATAAACTGGAGTAAAAAAAAATTTACTTTTTTGAGCAAACTCAGCAGATTTTATATTTTTTTTTTTATGTTTTCAAATAAAAGTGCACAGGACCTTTTCAACTTCCCGATCTGATCTATATGTAATTTATTGTAATCACTGTGAAAATCAAAAGCCGAATTTTTTATACGATTTCGATATCGGATAATCTGATTCCTATGGAAGTGTCCATATTGTATTTTGAACTAGTTGCAGGCCTACCTTCAAAAACATTTTACAATATAAGGTCACGAGGCCATCTTCTTTTCAGGCGCCTCGGAGGATTGCCAGGAATGGAAGAGGAAGCAAGGTTAGAAACTAG
>NW_027111537.1:54965-59025 GCF_000696795.3 Halyomorpha halys
ATTGCCCTTGAGGATTGCCAAATTGCTGAACTTATTATATGATATCATACGTTGTGAATGGAAATTTTAATGGATAGATATAATTAAAATATAGTCATTGTGTACGTTATATACACATATATGTATAAAAAAAGACCATCCAGTTTTCTCCGTTGTTCTGTTTCAGGAAAGCAGGAACTCAAAGGTCGATTTCCATATAAGAATTATCCTCAGGGTTCCTTTAGATCCTTATATAGACAAGCTGTTACCACTCATATCCTCTCCAGGGTGTCCTTCGACTTCTTCCTTCTGGAATAGGCCGCTAATTTATGTCCTGTTACCGTTAAGGTAGCTCAATTACTGACTCATGCAGGAAATCAATAAAAATAGATTTTTTTTTTTTTACTGCAAATAACGAAACTCAAGGAAAAATATTTTATTTCATCCGGCTTATAATTTGATTGATTAACTCCGAACATTTCATATCCAATATCCCTTGTGTTGTACGCGATTTAATTCAGTAAAATAAAAAATTAACATTTAGATGTACTGTGAACACGTGTTACTTCAGCCCCAAAGGTTAACTTATGAATAACGACGTAGTTGAGTGAGTTAATAGCGAAGCATTGCATTACGTAGTTATAAATAAGTTGAGAGAATGTAGAGAACCAGAAATATTTTTGCATTTTGGGCTCAAGTTGCCCGCATTTACCGTTACCTAAAATTAAGTTTAAATTAATTCTTATCAATAGATCCTAATGTAATTTTGTTTAAAAAATGCGATTGTAAATTGTTTATCACTCCTTGTAGTACAATAGCCCAAGCGGAGAAAAAAGGCAGGCAGTGGCAACCCAATTTTTTATTACTTTGATAAAAAACTATGTATAATTAATAGTCAAAATTGATGAGTCTGCCACGTATAGTAAGAAGGAATAAAAAATGGCGGTTAGTTCAAAGCGATCAAAAAAAAAAATTTCATTCGGAGCTCTATATCTTAAAAAGTAGCAACAACACAAGAAAACCGAAGAAAACATCATTTAAAGAAGAGTAAATTTGCTAAAATATGAGCCCTAATAGAGTTATTTACGTTAAATAGTTTTCGAGATATAGCTTTTTAAAAAGCAACATTTCATGAAAATGAATGGGATGTACTGAAAGATCAATACTTAGTGAATTTATTTTAAAAATTTATATTTCAAAAACCATTTGACGTACAGATTTCTATTAGCACTCAAATTAAAGCTAGTTCAATGAGCTATATAGTAGTTTATGATGTTTATCTTCGTAGGAGTGATAGTTTACATGCAATTTGCTAAAATAAATTGAGGACAAATTTTCATTTGCCCAATTTATATTCGTATGTGAATATCATAAAAACTACTACCCCTACGAAGATAAGTGTCATAACCTACTTTATAGTATGATAAATTTCCCATATTTTGAGTGCTGGCAGACATATGTGCATTTTATGGATCTAGAGATATATTTTTCAAATATCCAACATTTTATACGAGCAACTATAAATTAACATTTTGTGAGTTTATTTTATCAAATATCATAAAAATTACTATTCCTACAAAGATAAATATAATAAACTATTTTGTAGTAAATTTATTTAGTTTTAATTTGAGCGCTAGAAAACAGCTGTGCGTCCAGGGGTTTCTGAAATGAAGTTTTTCATAAATCAAACTTATTGTCTGAACAACTATAAATATATTTATTTTAGCAAATATCATGAAAACTACTATTCCTACAAAGGTATAGGTCATAAACTTCTTTATTGTCCATTAAACTATCCCTAATTTGAGTGCTAATAGACATCTTTACGTCACATAGTTCCTGAGATATAGATTTCTCAAAATAAATTAACTAACTACTCATCTTTCAGTAGATTTTTAAGAAATTTTACTTTTTAAAAAGCTATATGTCAAGAACTATTGAACGTAAATAGCTTTTTTAGGGATAATATTTAAGCAAATTTACTCTTCTTTAAATAATGTTCTCTTAGTTTTTCTAGTATTTTTTAAGATATAGAGCTCCGACTGAAAAATTAATGTTTTTTTAAGGTTTTGAAACAGCCGCCATTTTTTAATCCCCCTACCTATACTTGGCAGACTCTTCAATTTCGACTAGTAATTATACATAGTTTTCATTAAAGTAATCCAAAATTGGGGTGAGATAACTGCCTTTTTTTCTTCCCGGCGCTTGTACTATTTGGAATCCGCATTCCTTACAATCGCATATGGCAGTTTTTTCAAAATGGCTGCTGCGTATTTTAAGGTTTATAGCCAATAACTTGGAAAGTACTGCAATTAGTTGAAATAACATTATAGTGCATTTAACCAACTTTAATGTGAGCACTAATAGGGTTCTTTATGTTCAGTAATTTCCAAGATACAGTTATTGTAAATCCAATATTGTTCTTAAAAAAAGGACTAGAAAAAATAATTTTGTGAAATTATTTCAGCAAATATTAAATTAAATTAATTAAAAATACTATTATTAAGCAAATGATCATTTTATGTTGTATTTAAAAATATTTCGAATTGAGCCCTCATAGAATTCTACGTTCAATATTTTTCTAGGTTCATTTTTTTAACTTCAATATTTTTTTCAAACAACGAAAAAATTAACACTATGTGAATTCACTTTGGCAAATATCATGAAAAATACTTCTCTTAAGGATATTTTCAATATAAACTTAGAAAAAAAAATATTTTACCCCAATTTTCGATTACTTTATAGAAAACTATGTATAATTACTAGTCAAAATTTATGAGTCTGGTAAGTATGGTTAATGAGAATAAAAAAGTGTGGCTATTTTAAAAAAATAATGATTTTTACATTCAGAGGCCCATATACTTAAAATAATTAATGATACTAGAAAGCTTAATAGAACATTATTTAAATTTTCTGAAATATAAAATACTAGAAGAAAACTATTTCAACGTTTCGCCCCACTTTGTAGGGCTTCGCTAGCTATATGAAAAGAAGATATTTTGTAAGAATAAACAGAACATTAAAGTAAATGTATAGAGGAAATAATAAAATATGTAATTTTTTTTCCAAATGTCCCCTATGTTGCCGATTTGGCCAGAACCAGATACTAATCCTTCCATAATAAACTTCCCAACAACCCAAACCAACTCGTTTCTACCCTGGCTTCTCCTTCACTAACTATTAATCCTCCTAGGCGTCTGAAAAGAAGATGGCCTCGAGATCTCCTTTAGAAGTGCTTTTGGAGTTCTATCAATGGGTAGATTCTCCACATGTTTGTATCATGTCATAATATCACTTACAGCAAATTTACTTGATTTGTATATATGTATACAGTTGTAAATATCAATAAATAAATTATAAAAAAAAAAAAAATTTTCCACATCAAATATTTTTATCTAACAACAAAAAGTCAACACTATATGAATTCATTTTGGTAAATATCATGAAACATGTTCCTCTTAAGGATATCTTCATTATAAACTACTTTATAGTATAGTCAACGAGATTCAAATTGAAAGAGTCAAAGAGGAGAAAAAAAAATTTTTACCCCAATTTCCGATTACTTTAATGAAAACTAGATACAATTACTAGTCAAAATTTATGAGTCTGCCAAGTATAATTAGGGAGGATAAAAAATTACGATGTTTTAAAAAAAAAATTATTTTTTTTCATTCAGAGCTCTATATCTTTAACTATTAATGACACTAGAAACCTTAATAGAACATTATTTAAATTTTCTAAAATATTAGCCCTAAAAGAGCTATTTATGTTCAATAGTTCTCCATATATAGATTTTTTAAAAAGTAATATTTCATAAAAAGTTTGTAGAGAACGTACTGAAAGATCTATATCTCAAAAACCATTCGACGTATAGATGTTTATTGGCACTCAAATAAAAGCTAGTTTAATGTGCTATAAAGTTGTTTATGACGTTTATATTTTATATATATAAAATTAGTATACACTACAATAATCAGACCAATTTGGACATATGGAGCTATGGGGCTCCACCAAACCATCAAATTCTTCCCGTATCCAATCATTACAATCCAAAATCCTACGTAAAATCCTTGATGCTCCT
>NW_027111537.1:64102-65864 GCF_000696795.3 Halyomorpha halys
ATGATACTAGAAAGCTTAATAGAACATTATTTAAATTTTCTGAAATATAAAATACTAGAAGAAAACTATTTCAACGTTCCGCCCCACTTTGTAGTGCTTCGCCAGAGCTATATGGAAAGAAGATACTTTGTAAGAATAAACAGTACATTAAAGTAAATGTATAGAGGAAATAATAAAATATTTAAATTTTTTTTAATATATTAGAAATAATAAAAGAAACAAACGGACATAAGAATAAGAAGATTAAGGTTCTACGGACACATGATGAGAATGCACCCAAAGAGATTAAATAGAGAAATCTTCTATAAAATGAGAGGATACAAGAGTCCTGGAGGGTACATCAAACTGATGAGAGAAGAAATTGAGAATAACAGACTAAGACTGTTTCGATAGGGATGACTGTGGAAGAGTACTAAAAGGAATTGAGGTCCTTTTGGGGATGACAGGGGCGATAAAGGGTGTCTCGTCGACCGAAGAATGAAGGAAGGAACAATCGGGAAGAATGAGATTTATTTTTTCCACTTCGTAAAATCCTTAATGCTCCTTACATTGTCACACATCAAATCATCCATCAGGACCTCAATGTTGCCGATTTGGCCAGAACCAGATACCATTCCTACCATAATAAACTTCCCAACCACCCAAACCAACTCGTTTCTAACCTGGCTTCTCCTTCACTACCTAATAATCCTGAAAAGAAGATGGCCACGAGATCTTCTCCTTTAGAAATGTTTTTGGAGTTCTATCAATGGGTAGATTCTCCACATGTTTTTATCATGTTATAATATCACTTACAGCAAATTTACTTGATGTGTATATATGTATACAGTTGTAAATATCAATAAATAAATTATTAAAAAAAAAATTTTTTTTTCCACATCAAATATTTTTATCTAACAACAAAAAGTCAACACTATATGAATTCATTTTGGTAAATATCATGAAAAATGTTCTTCTTAGGATATCTTCATTATCAACTACTTTATAGTGTAGTCAACGAGATTCAAATGGAAAGAGTCAAAGAGGAGAAAAAAAAATATTTACCCTAATTTCCGATTACTTTAATGAAAACTATATATAATTACTAGTAAAAATTTATGAGTCTGCCAAGTATAATTAGGGAGGATAAAAAATTGTGGTGTTTTAAAAAAAATTTTTTTTTTTCATTCAGAGCTCTATATACTTTAAAACTATTAATGACACTAGAAAGCTTAATAAAACATTTAAATTTTCTAAGATATTAGCCCTAATAGAGATATAGATATAGATTTTTAAAAAGTAATATTTCATATAAATTTTGTACAGAACGTACTGATAGATCTATATCTCAAAAACCATTCGACGTACAGATGTTTATGGCACTAAATAAAAGCTAGTTTAATGTGCTATAAAGTTGTTTATGACGTTTATATTTTTTAAATATATAGATCTATGATTGAAAAATTATCAAAAATTTGATGGTTTGGTGGAGCCCCAGAGCACAATTCCATATGTCCAAATTGGTCTGATTATCGAAGTGTATACTAATTGTTTGTAGTGAATGGGAAGTTTAGAGCGTTTGTCAAGTAAGTGTAGTAGCAATCGGAATCTACGAGCAGTTTCTTGTCTTTTCAGTCTTGTATGTTGATTCCAAATAAGTCTCTTGTCAAGATGGAGTCCTAAGTATCGAATCTGTTCAACAGGCATTAGTGGTGTGTTTAGAAGAGATACTGTAGAACAGGAGGGCAGAGGTTTACGACGGAGAGTAAAGGTGATCTGGTGG
>NW_027111537.1:65914-69040 GCF_000696795.3 Halyomorpha halys
TTTCAAGTGTATATGAAACATACTACATATTTACCTATTGTATTATTTTGTACAGTTGTAAATTACATTAAATAAATAATTAAAAAAAAAATTATATAGACCTTTGAATGAAAAATTAATTTTTTTTAAACGTTTAGAAACAGCCGCAATTTTTTATTCTCCCTAACTATACTTGGCAGACTAATCAATTAATCCCCTACGAGAATACGTGTCATAAACTACTTTATAGCCCACTAGTTTTAGTTTCAGTGATAAAAGACATCTTTTTGTCAAATGGATTTTGAGATATAGATTTTTCAAAATAAATTTTACTAAATACTGATTTTTCAGTACATTCCATACAAAATTTTTAAGAAATGTTACTCTTTAAGAATCTATATCTCGAACACAATTTAACGTAAATAGCTCTATTAGGGCTTATATTTTAGCAAATTTACTCTATTTTAAATGATGCTCTCTTAGATTTTCTGTTGTTGTTGATAGTTGTAAATATATAGAGCTGGGAATGAAAAATTAATTTTTATTGTTTTGAAACCGTCTCCATTTTTTATTCCCCCTACCTATACTTGGCCGACTCATCAGTTTTGACTAGTTATTATACATAGTTTTCATTAAAGTAATTAAAAATTGGTGTGAAATAACTGACTTTTTTTTTACTGCTCTCTTGTACTATGAGCCGTAATTATTTTGTTTTAACCTATTTGTTTCGGTGTTATAATATATTTATCCATTTATATGTTATTCTTTTTTTTTTTAATTTATGTATTAGTTCTTTATAAATTTATTTAATTGTGTTTCCTGCTATGTTGATGTTTTTTTTATATTTGCTCAATTGATCGAAATGTTGTTGTGGATAACTAGAAAGGAGAGGTATGAAGTAGTGAATAAGGGAAAATAATGATTTTTTAAATTGGTGAATTATTATTTGATTTGGTCGAAAACGAGTAAAACTAATATATTTATATAGGAAAAAGGCGAAAAAAAAGAATTTTTTGTTAAGAAAAAAAATTTATATAAGTGCATTGGTGATAATTGTTAGATGAAACTAAAAATGTTAATGTATTGTAGTGTATATATGTCTAATTATGGACTGATGGATACGATGTGTGTTATAGCAACCTAATGTATTTTTTAGGCAGAATGGCCAAATAAAGCAAATAAAAAGAAATATATATGCACAGAATGAAAAAGGGAAAAAAAAGAATTCTTCTCATCTCCCTTTCCAAAAAAAAAGAATTCTTATCAATTAATAAAACAAACAAATCACCTTTTCAGATGAAAAAAGGACTAAAACAAGGCGACGGCTTGTCTCCAATACTTTTCAATATAGTCCTGGATAAAGTCATGAAGGAATTCTGGAAAAGAAATAACTCAGGAGCCATAGCAGGTAACAAAAACAATCATAGAAAAGTGAGTTGTTTGGCATTTACCGACGATCTCGCACTGTTGGCAGGATCAGAAGAAGAGACTATTAGTCAAATAAATATCCTACGAATAATATCAGAAAAAGCAGGCCTACAAATATTATTTAATAAACAGAGCTCATGACTACTGAAATAAATTTCAAGAAAAAATTAGAGTAAACACTGAATATGGAAAAATAAAAGTGACCAGAAAATTGGGGGAAATAATTTGTCACAACGGTTCTGAGAAAGAGAGCATCCGAGAGAAAATCACCAAATTAGAAAATTTAAGCTTTCAGCTAAAATTTACAATAAGAAGAACCTCTCTTCCAATTCAAAGTTAAGGCATTACAACGTTGAGGTAAGGCCTATGATTGTATACGGGGTGGAGACCACATGCTTACCCAACTTGGAAAAGCTGCTAAAAATAGAGATGAGGATCTTAATAAAAATCTATAGGCCCAGTAAAATACAAGAAGGTTACAGGCTAAGAACTGTCTGGGAGATCTACAGAAAAATCAAAGACCTGGAAACCGAGATGAGAATCAGAAGGCTGATGTTCTATGGGCACATGAAGAGGATGAAGCAGGAAAGATTGAACAAGAAGATCTTTAAAAAAAATTTTAGCTATAAAAACATGGGAGGATACACGAGGCCAATGAGAGAGTAATTAAAGAGACTTAAAATTTCAGATACTGACTGTCTAGATAGAGATACGTATAGAAAAACATTGAAAAATCCCACCAATATTGGAAGAGGAAAAAAAGGGGTACGAAGTGGTCCGAAGAAAGAAAAGAAAGGCAGTCAAAGATCATGAAACTGCGATGTAAATAAAGAAAGTCAAGACTCCCAAAGAAGCCTAACCATTGGTATTAACGTGGTCATTAGTGGCTGGTACGTGATAAAAATACCGGTTATTAGACATCACACAAAAGAGGAACATAAAATAAAGTTTAGTTCGAACCCAACCTAGTCCATGGATGTACTACTGGCAGAACAAAAGGTTGTCCGATATTTCATTTCCAGTCACCGTCTCATCTACCCCAGAAGTATGAAGATGACCCTTGCCACCACTCTCCTATCCAGGACGTGCTGAAGAAACGTTGCCACGCACTGCACTATATCCACACTTCTAGTGTTAATGACCGCCCATTGAAGTACAAAACAAAACATATACAATAACCTTTCTTATATGGTGATATTTCTATGCACACAATAAAGACACAGGGCCTAATAAACTATCGCCACTTCATATTGAACAATCATAACGTGTCCATAAACCAAATAGTCACCTTCTCAAAACCACGTCCCCATATCTACGCAGATATCGTCAGTGTTTTTATTTCACCATGACAACCGTAACACCCCTTGTTTACGCAGAAATCGCGTAATAAGCATTTCTCTTTGACGTAGAGCAGATAGTTCCTGAGATATAGAACTTTTCTATAAATACGGTTCATTTTCAATGTATAAATAATTATCTGTTATAGCCAAATTCGAACCTGAGGTTCTTGGAGTTTGTAGCATAGTGCCTTACATACCTACATGAGAATAATAAAACAAAATTAAATTATGAAAGGAATATGGTCCGGGTGCGGTCAAGAAAAACTCAAATAGTAGAAATATACTAATTTAATGAGCCAACGTTTCGCCCCACGTTGCAGGGCTTCTTCAGGGCTATTTTGACGGCAGTCAAAACTAAACAGTTTTAGTTTTGACTGCC
>NW_027111537.1:73410-74528 GCF_000696795.3 Halyomorpha halys
GGACAATCATTTTACTTTATTCAATCGTGAATAACCGCCTTCTATTTGTTCTTGTCGGGAATAAAATATTTGTTCCGTGAAATTGTATTCAATTTTTTACGGTCCCTGTTTTTGTTTGTCCAGCTTTGTTGTGTATTTATAGCCTTCTGCTACTGGGACGACAAACACTCTGTTGAGAATTCCGTTTTTATTTGCTTGTTGTTTGCCTTTATTTTTCTGAATATGAATAATATTCGTTTGTTTAAATTTAAAAAAAATAAGCTTCTGTCATCTATAGCATCCCCTTGATCTATGGTAGCCTAACTCATATTAGTATAAGAGTCAAATAGGAGAGAAAAATTAGTTATTTCACCCAAATTCATTATTTCTTTAATGAAAACAATGAATAATCACTAGTCAAAATTTATGAGTCTACCAAGTATAGCCAGGGGAATAAAATGGTGGCTGTTTCAAAACTTTAAAAGATTTCAAAAGGAATTGAGTGCAGACAACTTGAAATCAATTTATATTGAAAGAAGATAATTGACCGTATGAAGTATATTGTAGGAAGATAGTTCAGGTGGTGGTCAATAAAGCTGTCAATGGTGAACAGATAGGTGATGTAAATGTAACAAATAAAAAGAGCACCTGCAAAGTGGAGCGAAAGGTTGGTTAACAATAAATAGCCATCTTTTGTATATTTTATTTATTTATATTTATAGCCTGGACTATCATTCTACATTAAACTTTATACGGTCAACTATCTTCTTCCAAGATAAATAATTATTTATCCAAGCCGAATTCGTACTCGGGTCCATGGCGTTAATGATACAGTACCTTAACCACTGAGCTACCCCTATTCTTTATTGAATTTGATAATTTATGGATTTTACCATTATAATTTTAAATTAACTCTTATGGAGTTGAGCTTTATGGCTCCACTAAACCATCAAATTCCTCCCGAATCCAATCCTTACAGTTCAAAATCCTTAATACTCCTTACTTTGTCACAAATCAAGTCATCCACCATGACCTCAATGTCTCATATGTTGCCGATTTGGCCAAAACCATATACCATTCCTTCCATAGAAAACTTCCCAACCACCTAAATCCACTTGTTTCCAACCTGGATTCTCCTT
>NW_027111537.1:76013-78252 GCF_000696795.3 Halyomorpha halys
TATACAACAAGTTGCTGAGAAAATCCGCTAGGGGCTCTTATGCATTTAACGTTTAACATGACTTCAAATAGGGCTGCTCACAATCCTATAGTTATAACATTTAACATGTTAAAACATATAACATTTAACACAACATCATGAATACCCCTAATGTAGGAAGATAGTTCAGGTAGCGGTCAATAAAGCTGTCAATGGTGAACAGATAGGTGATGTATATGTAACAAATAAAAAGAGCACCTGCAAAGTGGAGCGAAAGGTTGGTTAACAATAAATAGCTTTCTTTTGTATATTTTATATATTTATATTTATATTATATTTATAGCCTGGACTATCTTTCTACATTAAACTTTATACGGGCAACTATCTTCTTCCAAGATAAATAATTATCTATCCAAGCCGGATTCGTACTCGGGTCCTTGGCGTTAATGATACAGTACCTTAACCACTGAGCTACCCCTATTCTTTATTGAATTTGATAATTTATGGAATTTACCATTATAATTTTAAATGAAATCTTACGGAATTGAGTTTTGGGGCTCCACTAAACCATCAAATTCCTCCCGAATCCAATCCTTACAGTTCAAAATCCTTAATACTCCTTACTTTGTCACAAATCAAGTCATCCACCATGACATCAATGTATCATATGTTGCCGATTTGGCCAAAACCATATACCATTCCTTCCATAGAAAACTTCCCAACCGCCCAAATCCACTTGTTTCCAACCTGGCTTCTCCTTCATTACCTTATAATTCTCCTAGGCGTCTGAAAAGAAGATGGCCTCGAGATCTTCTTCTCTAGAAATGTTATTGGAGTTCTATCAATGTGTAAATTCTCCATATGTTTGTATCATGTTACTATCTCACCTACAGCAAATTTACTTGTTGTATATATATTATACAGTTGTAAATAACAATAAATAAATTATTTAAAAAAATTAAATCTGATGATATTCTATATAATAAATATATTCCTCTTAACTTTTGAACCGAAAGTTAACTACAAAAACTAATGCAGGACTGGGAGAGCTAAGTCTTAAAGATACAACACTATGCATCGGTAATGAACTGTGAACCTTTTTGTTTTGGTCTTTTGTGGAACAAGACAGCAATTGGAGTGATGTGGGCTATTGTTTGAGAAGATTAGTTCAAGACTGCTTCAATAGCCTAACAGTACACGTGTTAGCTGTGATGTCACACTCGCTCATGACATACTTACTAACATAACGTGATCTCAATATGTGAACTGAAATAATAGTTTACAATACCACTGTTACATATATACATATATTTGCTCTTCTATAGGTGATATCGCTGCTCCAAAAGTATGACGCAAGTGGAATTTAAAAAAAAAATGTTGACTAGACAAACCAAAGAAAAATAGTGAATCAGAAGAAGATGGTAGGGGGTGCGATCAGAACAAAAATACTGCCAACGTTTCGGCCAGAATTTCAGGCCTTCATCACGGCTAAGAACAAAAAATCAAGATTACAACCAATGAATAAGCTAATATAAATGGTAATATAGCATTCCATAAGAATAATACTATTCTTGCCGCTCTCTTGCAGGTTTATAGAACTAAAATTGTGATTTCTGAAAGTTACTTAACAATTCCCTTCTTAAAATGTTCATGTTGGACTAAACTGAAAAGACAGAAAACTGCACGCAGATTCCGACTATTACAGCACTTACTAGACAAACGGTCTAATCTTCCAACTCATTACAAAATACAGATCTACATGACAATAATAAGGCCCATCTAGACATACGAAGTTGAGCTTTGGGGCTCCACTAAACTTACAATCCAAAATCCTCCATGCTCCTTATTTTGTCACAAATAAAATCATCCACAAAGACCTTAATGTTCCATTTGTAACCGTTCTAGCCCGGACCAGATATCACTCCTTCCATTATAAACTCTCTAACCACTCAAACCCCCTAGTTTCTAATCTTTAATCCTCTTTCATTCCTGACAATCCTCCGAGGTCCCTGAAAAGAACATGGCCTCGAGACCTTATATTGTAAAAATGTTTTAGAGTTCTACCAATGGGTTGTTTCTCTACATGCTTGTACCATACCATTATGATTTCCTCAGATTTACTTGATGTATTTTATGTACAGTTGTAAATATTAATAAATAAATTTAAAAAAAGGTTGTTAAAACCGTGCGTTATATAATTACTTTTCATCGTGTTGTACTGTAAAAATAAATAAAACACTGCAGTTACATCTCGTCAAAT
>NW_027111537.1:78302-82393 GCF_000696795.3 Halyomorpha halys
ATTATTATTAAATTTTATTCATAATTTGTTGACCTTTGGGTTTCATAATTTTACATATCACAAGTTGTCTTAACGGTCTTCCTTGACAGTTTCGTTTCTAGTGAATCTCTTGTCCTTCCGTCGTATTTTTTTTTTTTAATTATTCATTTAATGTAATTTACAACTGTACAAAATAATACAATAGGTAAATATGTTGTATGTTTCATATACACTTGAAAATCTTGGGAAGGAACCACCCATTGGTGGTACTTCAAACTTTAATTTAAATTAGAAGGTCCCGTGGCCATCTTCTTTTCAGACGCCTCGGAGGATTATAAGGGATTGTTAAGGATGAATGATTAAGAATTAACGGGTTAGGATGGTTAAGGAGTTTGGAATAAATAGACGCATATCTGTTTTGGGTCAAATCTGCAACGATTGAGAGGTCTACGCCATATTTTATTTTCGTTTCTAGTGAATCTCTTGTCCTCCCGTTATATTTAATTCATTAATCATATTGTTCAATTTGTAGATTCAAATTTGTTTTTAGACACTACTTATATATCTTATATTATACATATCTTCTTGCCTATATAATATATTTCATCTGCTACTAACTAATTGCATGGTTATCAAACAATTATTTTTTATTATTCAATTCAATATTTTGAGTAATTCCAAATTCGTTTGTATACTATTTCTTTTTAATTTTTGTTTCTCTAAATGATGGTTGATATCTCTCTATTGTGCTAGCCCTGACGAAGACCTGAGACTCAGGTCGAAACGTAGGCATAAATAAATATTTTTTTGTTTATTTATGTTTTTCTTTGCTGAGCACACTTCCCTCCCCCCGACCCTCTTCTCCAATCATTAAAATTAATGTTATTAGAATTTAAATTGATACAAAATTGACTTTATTATTAATTACAACTAGTTGGATAAAGCAGCCTAATGAATTATATTTAGATCGTTACACATATCTTTAGGATTACACGTTCGTTAGTCTTGATGATTGTCCTCTGCGTAATGGTTCTGATGCAATCTTGCAGAAAAAATTGCTCTTGGAATTTTAAATATTTTCACTAATGTTTATTCGAGATTAAAGTTGTAATGTACATTAATCACACATATATCTTATTACTTTTTAGGTTAGTTCAATAAAGCTCTGTTATGAGCTGGGATGGAGGAACGTCATGCTGTAAAAAATTATTGTATGATTAGTCAAGTAAAGTTGTAGTGGTACAGACTTATTTATTATTCTTAATAATGAACCTTTGTAACCTGCAAGGGAGGCAAAAATTTAATTCCCCTTAAAATCTTAAATTTTACGTTTCATAATGCAAAAATGAAACAAAGCACTAAAGGAAAATATATACATACTTAAATTCAGTTTGGGATACATGAAAAAAAAATTAATTCAAGTATATGACATATGTGCACAAATTAATGATAAAATAAGCCCAAGTTAAGAATTAATAACTAGGAAATAATATAAAAAAGTTTATATTTATAAATGGTGATAAATGTTAGTTGATGATAAACTTCAAGACTATAAACCTCTTTTGCTTCTACAAAACAATATCTTTATTACAATAATAATTATAATAATAATAATAAGTAATTGAAAACTGTATCAGAAGGTTATTTTGTAGTAACACTATATGTTAACTGTAAACATTAACTCATTATTTAAAGGTGAGGTTAGAGCCTGAGCTGCTTTGTACATATTCTGGAATATTAAATTATATGGAAATGTGTAAATTTTTTTAAACCAAAATCCTATCAAAATTGAATGTAAAACTTGTTGATTGTAACTGTATATTAATTTTAAAAAATATTGATAGTAAATATTTTTATTTTTAGAACTTGATGAAGGGCAGAAGAGCCCGAAACGTTTATCAAATGTCATAATGAATAAAGAAGTATTAAAATAAAAGGAATAAGGTTTTAAAAAAAACTTTATTATACATTATATAAATACATAATTTCAATTCAAAAATATGTTTATTCAAAAAATATACAAAACCTCCATCTGTTGAAGCCTGTGTGAAATTTTTACTTAAAACATATAAATAATAAAATGTTAAAAAAAACACGATATATACCCTAGAAGGAATGATTTTAACGTGTGAATAGTTTAAAATAACGATAAAGTATTTAGGTTTTAATAAACACATAGTAATAGAATGAGTTATGGCTTTAATCCTTCAAATACTGACCAACTGAGCTCTTTCCAGTGTATACCGTCGTACATAGTTGCTGAGAGCTCTCTAATTAGAACCTTTTAATAAACTTTGTAATTGTTCTGGAGAGCAGGTCCACTGCCCAAAATATTTTATTATAATTTCACTATACTTGTGACAACCTCGTTCAACGAAGGTGTGAATGGTATCTTCCCTTCCTACAAAAAAAAAAAAACACGATTATAATCGCTAAATCGAAATCAAAAAATGATAAATATGAAAATGATGAATGAATAATAATCTTCCTTGATTAAATTATATTAGTTTTTCCAAAGACAAGAACGTTTCGGGGTTATCCCCTATCTTCAGGTTCATATTTTTATTTTTTTTGTCTACAATTTATCAGTTGAACTTACGGTTTGTAGCAACACTATTTCCATATGTATTTAGTTTTAAAACCCTTGTATTATATATTCAACTTAGATGGATAAAGTTTCTTTATTGTGTATTCAAGAATAAATTGATATAACTTTTTTATTTATGTATAATACGGTTACTAAAATCAAAAATAAGAAGTAAAAACCCGCTCATTTTATAGTTGTTGTTTTTGATTGTTGCTCAAAGGTGTAAAACCATCTGGTCATCAATGCCTAGGGCATAATAAAAGTTTTTAAAAAAATGTAAAAAATAAAAATAAATAATAATAAATAAAAAAAAATATTAAAATCGAAGAGGAGTTACAATTCAGAAAGAAGGCGATGCGCCTATAAAAATTCAAACAGTAATGTAATTTTAGCTTCCTCATATGTCAACATATCAGAAGCTCAATTTGGGTCAGTCCTATCTTGTTTATTGTTGGCAAATAGTAAGTGTATTCTTCAAAAATATGTCTAATCGCAAGAATGGTCTGACAATATTTGCATGTTGGTGGTGGCAGTTTTCTGATTAGGTGAGAGTGCGTGAGGAGAGTATGTTATAAGGCTGTTGCGGTAGGATGTTGACCATGGTTTTACTGATCGTTTTATTTCTTTTAATTTACTCGGAGAGATTTCATCCCACTTGGCCTGCCCTTTTTCTAATATCTGTAATTTAAGGGGTGTACTGAGTTCTGATGGGGTAAAAACGGCGGTGCCTCGGCCAGGGAGCGTGAGTGCCTATCTGGCAGCTCTGTCTGCGAGCTCGTTACCAACAATGCCAATGTGGCTTGGAGCCCATATGAAAATAATGGACTTGTCTTGTGGTAGTTTTAGAAGAAAAGATTGAATTCTCATGATGAGTGGATGTTCGGGGTACATGTTTCTCAAACTTTTTAGAGAGCTCACTTTTATAGTATATTAACTCTTTATTTTTATAGAACTCATGAACACGGTAATTAAAAACGAACAATTAATAAAAAGGATTTGAAAAATTATCTTTATGATGTTTTGATTTTATTATAAGTTAGTTAAACCGCCCGTCCGAATTTACCTGGTTTTGTAACCTACAAAGAAATTTTGAGTAACAAATTCTCAAAATAAATACATGCTTACACCATTAACCCTATATCACATTATTTATTAAACTATTTATCTAAATAATATTTCTATATAATACATAAATTAATTCTTATTAGCCTCATCAAGCTAATATTAAACATATTATTGTCAATAAATTAAACTTACTATAATAATCAACTATTACATTTTATAAAACAAGGTGTATAATTACCTTCCTGAAGGTTATCTTTAATTATGATACAAAATGATACAATGATAAGAATAAAAATACAAAGATAAGAATAAAAACAAGTAAAAATGGCAAGAGTAAAATTTCTTTATAAAAATACGTAAAATATAAAGCTAAAAAAGTACAGAAGATGCACATAAAACAAAAACAATACGGGGAAGGGAAAAAAAAAATTATAGAGATAAAATAAACGTCATGAAAGAA
>NW_027111537.1:82443-82971 GCF_000696795.3 Halyomorpha halys
AATTGGAGTTCTAATGGCCAGATGCTCCGCTCATTTATGGTGTTTGCAGCTTTAGCGCACATGCTCAGCCTCCACTGGCTCCAGTGACTTGGTGAGAGGAATGCGCTGGGATTAGAAATAGTTTCATGATCTTCAGTTTAACATGTTAAAGCGTGTTAAATGGAGTAATATTTCCTTCTTTTACCATGTTAAAACGATATAACATGTAACATGGCTGAGAGTCTGTTACTAGGTCTGTTAAATGGAGAATGGCGTCACGAAACAGACCAGCTGAGCTCGTCACCGTTTTGTTTGTTTTTGTGTTAGGTTACTTTCTTGTTATTAAAGTTTTGATTTTGTTAGTATTGTTTTGGATATTTTTAAAACTAATAAAGCAATGCATGACAATAATAATATAATGACAGTTGTCAATTAGCTCATCTTGATTCTCTTTCTCACAAGTTATAAGATAAACAAGACATTTAATAGCCCAACTTTTAATTTTCACTCACTTTAGGCATGTTGTAATAAATTATTTTAATTAAAACT
>NW_027111537.1:83021-85414 GCF_000696795.3 Halyomorpha halys
AAAAAAAGGTTGTTAAAACCGTGCGTTATATAATTACTTTTCATCGTGTTGTACTGTAAAAATAAATAAAACACTGCAGTTACATCTCGTCAAATTTTTTAGCCGTCTCATCTGCGTTCACAATTATTCGCCAATGGATTTCTTTCGGTCGTAAATACAAGCAATAGTGTCTGGGTTTAATCGACGTTTACAGTAAACCTCTTTACTTTTATGTTTTTATAATACCGTTATTTTTAATTGTTATTAACGATCATGTTCTTAAGTGAATGGCTTTGTTTTGTTTCTCTTTTTTCTTTCTTTAAAGCTTATGTTCTAGTTAATTTTTTTTTTTAATTGATTCTTTGTCGGCTGTTTCTTAGCCCGGGAAGAGGTACAGTTCTGACGAACTTCTAGTCAAGTGATCTGGGAAAGTATTCCCTTTGCTGTCTAATGGGACTTGGAGTTGTACTAAGGTACCCAGCATATTAATAGTGATTAAAGGATTTATTAAAGAAATGTGTTGCAATTTCCTTTCTTCTGATGTAGATTACGGTTATGTTTTCTAATTAATCAAATACAGAAATATACTCTATAATGGAATACAAGTAATATATATATTTTTTTTCCCACAGACTATAAAATTAAGGATGACTAAACCTGAATATACTACTAAATACAAAATAAATATAATAAATATTTTTATTACCTTATTCAAGACTTGTAGTTTTATTAATAATAACTGTTCAAGCCAATTTATATTAATAAAATAATAAAGATATTTTGTAAATAGTCGTAGTATTTAATTTAATTACACTTTTATTTTTATTATTTTCGTTAGAAGATTTTTTTTATTTTAAAAGAGAGCATTTGGATCTACGGGCTTGAACCTTTGAACAGCTAAACTTAAAACATATCCAATCCTTTCTATCCAAGAACCATAATCAATGCACCTAATTACGTTTCCAACAGAACACTACACTATGACCTTCATATCCCTTTTGTCCTTGATCTCGTACCGACCAAATTCTCAGAATTACAAATAAACCTTTTGAATCATCCTAATCCTTTGGTTCCATCCTTGTCCTGTTCCACCCATCCTTACAATCCACCTCGAGGATTGAAACGGCCGCGGATCCTTTGTAAAATAAAATTGAAAATTGGAGTTCTAATGGCCAGATGCTCCGCTCATTTATAGTGTTTGCAGCTTCAGCGCACATGCTCAGCCTCCACTGGCTCATTACCAGTGACTTGGTAAGAGGAATGCGCTGGGATTAGAAATAGTTTCATAATCTTCAGTTAAAGCGTGTTAAATGGAGTAATATTTCCTTCTTTTACCATGTTAAAATGATATAACATGTAACATGGCTGAGAGTCTGTTTAAGGGAGAATGACGTCACGAAACAGACCATCTGAGCTCGTCACCGTTTTGTTTGTTTTTGTGTTAGGTTACTTTCTTGTAATTAGAGTTTCGATTTTGTTAGTATTGTTTTGGATATTTTTAAAACTAATAAAGCAATGCATGACAATAATAATAATGTAATGACAGTTGCCAATTAGCTCATCTTGATTCTCTTCCTCACAAGTTATAAGATAAACAAGACATTTAGTAGCCCAACTTTTAATTTTCACTCACTTTAGGCATGTTGTAATAAATTATTTTAATTAAAACTTACAAGTAAACAACAACATGAAGTTTTGGAAAGAACGGCTATAAAACAAGTTGCTGAGAAAATCCGCTAGGAGCTCTTATGCATTTAATATGACTTTAAATAGGCCTGCTTACAATCCTATACTTATAACATTTAACATAGTAAAACATTTTACATTTAACACATCCTGAATAACCCTAGTGAATCCTTATTAATAATGTATATGTAGGTACCCAAATTTATTTCTGGTCCTACTCACCATATTTGGTACTGAAAAAAATTCAAAGCCAAAGTAAAATACTCACAGAAATGTTGTTGATTGTATTTTTATTGTTATATAGGGGAATTTGTTGATCAAATGAAATAGGGGTTATGAAATGGAAGGGAAAGAAAAAGACAAGGAATAAATCGAAAAATTTGTAGTTAGTTTGTAGACTGATATTAATTGTGAAAGAAAACTGTGGAAGAAAAAAAAAAATGTTATCTATGTATTATATTATATCACGTAAAATATGTAACTTATATTTGTCCAGTCACGGATTATACTGATCAATCCGTATGCTGTGTAATGTAGCAACCCGATGTATTTGGGCAGCATGAATGAATAAAGTATTTCTTTCTCTCTTGTACTTAATAGGGGTATTCATGATGTTGTGTTAAATGTTAAATGTTTTACCATGTTAAATGTTATAACTATAAGATTGTGAGCAGCCCTATTTGAAGTCATGTTAAACGTTAAATGCATAAGAGCCCCTAGCGGATTTT
>NW_027111537.1:85464-86383 GCF_000696795.3 Halyomorpha halys
CTTGCCATTTTTACTTGTTTTTATTCTTATCATTGTATCTTATTTTTGTATTTTTATTCTTATCATTGTATCATTTTGTATCTTTTTAGCCCTGCAAAGTGGGACGAAACGTCGGAAAATAAATCGTTGTTAACTATTTTTGTTTCTCTTTTGGCCGCAACCCGGACCATCTTCTTATATAAAAATATATTACATTAAAAAACAGATTTTATATAATAAAAAAATCAACAAAACATTAAATAAATCTAAATTTTATAACTATTGTATAACCCTAAATTTTTAATTTATTTACAATATCTATATAATGTGTGCATAAAGTCTCGGTGTCTGTCTAAAGATGGGAGATAACCCAGAAACGTTGTTGTCTTTGTAAAAACTAATATAATTTAAACAAAGAAGTTTATTATTCATTCACTATTTTAATATTATTTTTTAATAAAATCTTCCAGTAGAAAATATTAATTCAAAAAATTATATATAAAATCCTGCTGGTTTCAACTGCAACAAATCTAAAAAAAATCAATTAAAAATCAAATGATGAGACAGAATGCATACCTGTTTTGACGGCAGTCAAAGACAAAGTGACGGTTGGTATTGGGAGGAGTGGGGATTGCAGTTATGCCAGAATAACGAAAATAATTTGTAAACTTAACTTAATAATAATAATAATAAGTAAACATAGTAAAACAGTATTTAAATTAGGTGAACAATAAATGGTAATATACATAATAGGGGGAGAAGAAATATTTAAAAAAAAACAAAAAAAAACATAGAAAAACAAAGGAAAAGTAAAGTATAAAATAATGGGATACAATGTGTGTAAGTAATTAAGAAACAAAATATACCAAATGAGCGGGGATACAGAAAAGTGTAAAATATAACAGAAAATTAATAATAAAGTAAGTACACTTAAGAAGGT
>NW_027111537.1:86433-87612 GCF_000696795.3 Halyomorpha halys
GAAGAAAAAGCAACTACATCTATAAATATTTGTCCCACTTGTTCGTAAGAACTGAGTTTGGGAATCACTTTACTCAGTAGGGGTATTCAAGATGTTGTGTTGGATGTAAAATGTAACATGTTTACATGTTACTCCTAGCGAATTTTCTGAGCAACTTAATTTATAACCTTTCCTTCCAAAACTTCATGTTCTTTTTTTGATTAAAGTAATTTATCATAACATGTCTAAATTGAATGAAAAGTGGAAGTAGTGTAAAAGTTTGGCTACTGACTGTCTTATTGATCTTCTGACTTGTAAGGAAGAGAATCAAGATGAGCTAATTGACAATTGTCATTACATTATTATTATTGTTATCCATACCTCTATTTTACTTTTTATTTTACTCATTTTATTTATTCATTATTATTTCTTTATAATTTTATTTATTTTTTTTCTATTTTCTTCTCTCGTCCTTTTTCAAATTAAGTTGTTTCTTTTTACTATTAGAGGGCAATTGTTTTTTTTTTTAAGTGTACCAATATCATTATTTTTTGTTATTAATTTTACTTTCTTCTTTTATTAAGAAGCATTACTCTAATCTATTTATTTTATTTTAATTTTTTCTTCTTTTAATAATAACATTGTATATAGTTAGGGGTGTCTTTCGTACGAGACTATATCCTCCGGTTATATCAACCATGTATGGCCCATACCAGGCCGATCTGGTATAAAATAAAAATAAATTGTCACCCATTGCTTCATTAGTTATAAAATCATCCGTAACAATGCTAACTCAAAGCACAAAATACAAGCAAGTAACCTAACACGTAAAAAAATAAAACGGTGACGAGCTCAGCTGGTCTTTTGCGTGACGTCATTCTCCATATAACAGACCTAGTAACAGACTCTCAACCATGTTATATGTTATATCGTTTTAACATGCTAAGAGAAGGAAATATCTCTCCATTTAACACGCTTTAACATGTTAAACTAAAGATAAATACTCCTAGTAACGAAATATTGCACCGCATTATTGGACAGGCCCAGACAGCCTTACAATCCAAAATCCTTCGTAAAATCATCAATGCTCCTTACTTTGTCCCAAATAAAATCATACATAAAGACCTTAATGTTCCCTATGTAACCGATCTAGCCCGAACCAGATATCACTCCTTCCATTATAAACTCTGTAACCACTCA
>NW_027111537.1:87662-89086 GCF_000696795.3 Halyomorpha halys
GGATCCTAGTTGTAAATATCAGAATAAGGGAAGAAAAAGCAACTACATCTATAAATATTTGTCCCCCTTGTTCGTAGGAACTGAGTTTGGGGATCACTTTACTCAGTGGGGGTATTCGAGATGTGTTGGATGTAAAATGTAACATGTTTACATGTTACTCCTAGCGAATTTTTTGAGCAACTTAATTTATAACCTTTCCTTTCAAAACTTCATGTACTTGTTTACTTCTAAGTTTTGATTAAAATATTTAATACAACAAGCCTAAAGTGAGTGAAAAGTAGAAAGTTTGGCTACTGACCGTCTTGTTGATCTAACTAGTGAGGAAGAGAATTAACATGAGCTAATTGACAACTGTTATAACACTATTATTATTGTCATTCATTGCTTTATTATTTATAAAAACATCCAAAACAATACTAACATAATCAAAATACAAAATACAAGCAAATAACCAAACAAGTAAAACGGTGACTTGCTCAGCTGATCTTTTGCGTGACGTCATTTTCCATATAACAGACTCTTAACCATGTTATATGTTATATCGTTTTAACATGGTAGAAGAAGGAAATATCTCTCCATTTAACACGCTTTAACATGTTAAACTAAAGATCATAAATACTCCTAGTAACGAAATATTGCACCGCATTATTGGACAGGCCTTACAATCCAAAATCCTTCGTAAAATCCTCAATGCTCCTTACTTTGTCCCAAATAAAATCATACATAAAGACCTTAATGTTCCCTATGTAACCGATCTAGCCCGAACCAGATATCACTCCTTCCATTATAAACTCTTCAAACCCTATAGTTTCTAACCTTGCATCCTCTTCCATTCCTGACAATCCTCCGAGGCGCCTGAAAAGAAGATGGCCACGAGACCAGCTAATGTGAAATGTCATTTCATTAGAGTGCTACCGGTGGGTAGTTTCTCTACACACTCCTATTTAACTTAGATCAGATTTACTAAATGTATTATAATGTACAGTTGTAAATAGCAATAAATAAATATTAAAAAAAAATTAAGTGCTAATAGACATCTGTACGTCAAAACGGTTTTTGAGGTATAGATTTTTAAAAATAAAATCACTAACTACTGTTAATAAGTACGTTCTGTACATTTTTATGAAATGTTGCTTTTTAGAAAGTTATATCTCAAAAACTATTTAACATAAATAACTCAATTAGGGCTCATATTTTAGCAAATTTACTCTTCTTTAAATGAAGTTCTCTTAGGTTTTCTTGTGCTAGTAGTTTTAAAGATATAGAGTTCTGAATGAAAAATTAATTTTTTTAACTTTTTGAAACAGCTGCCATTTTGTATCCCCCCTACCTATACTTGGAAAACTCATCAATTTTGACTTGTAACTATACATAGTTTTCAATTAACTATCAATTAAAAAAATTGGTATATTAAACTGAATTTT
>NW_027111537.1:89464-92700 GCF_000696795.3 Halyomorpha halys
CTAATGTAAAATGTCATTAGAGTGCTACCGATGGGTAGTTTCTCTACACACTCCAATTTAACTTAGATCAGATTTACTAAATGTATTATAATGTACAGTTGTAAATAACAATAAATAAATATTTAAAAAAAAAAATTAAGTGCAAATAGACATCTGTACGTCAAAACGGTTTTTGAGATATAGATTTTTCAAAATAAAATCACTAACTACTGTTAATAAGTACGTTCTGTACATTTTTATGAAATGTTGCTTTTTAGAAAGTTATATCTGGAAAGCTATTTAACATAAATAACTCTATTAGGGCTCATATTTTAGCAAATTTACTCTTCTTTAAATGAAGTTCTCTTAGGTTTACTTGTGCTAGTAGTTTTAAAGATATAGATAGAGTTCTGAATGAAAAATTAATTTTTTAACTTTTTGAAACAGCTGCCATTTTGTATCCCCCCTACCTATACTTGGAAAACTCATCAATTTTGACCTGTAACTATACATAGTTTTTAATTAACTATCAATTAAAAAAATTGGTATATTAAACTGAATTTTTACTCCTGTTGGGGTCTCGGACTTAAACCAATGATTTAGAGTAACTGATAAATATGGCGGATAAGTATAGTCGAAACATAAACGGTCGCTGACGGCTAGATCATAACGATTATAACCCTGGAGGATTGTATATTATTCCACAACGGGATTTAACGGACTCACCGACCGTAAAAGGTAATAGATAGTCTTCTGTTCCTTTCATCCGGAGAGGACCTTTGAAAAGAAAATCTAAGCAGGAAGAGGAAAAGTTCTTGGAGAGTCCGTTTAAGGACTTCCTAACTGTGGCGGCACATCCTGAGGATTGGGATCCTGAAGGACTCCAGTCGAGACTGTTCCCTCAAAAAGGACTTTCTAATCCGCCACAGGAGAGGGCTGGAGTCCTTGAACCGACTGTCTGGAGTTGTTATTAGCAAGATCTGACCTATTGGTGGCAGCGCTCGTAAATCTGGGTTCTGTGATGTTGCTCTATCTACATCTGAGTTTATTAGGGCTGGCTGACTTCTGGGTCTTTAGTACATATCTGTCTAACATCGGAGGTCGAGGTTGTCTAGGCCAGCGTCAGTTTTTTTAAGTGAAAGTAGAATGCTCTAAAAACACTTCACTAATTGAAGAAACATACGTCTTCTTGAGAAATTAAGAATAAGATAGTTGGGCTGAGCTCAGTGAAGTGACAACAAATAAGTAAAAACTAATTTATCAGTACCAACGTTTCGGCCCGAATTTCAAGCTGTCATCAGCCCTAGGTTTTCTGTTATCTACATGTAAAGGTATTCGTCAGTGGTCATAATTCAACAATTGTTTATATAGTGGTATATTTTAGTTATATTGTGGACATAATACTTCGGGGTTTTCGTTATTTTTTTTGGAAATCATACGCATCCAAACAAACCATTTTGTAAGGTTATTTGATATATAATTTATGTATAGGTAAGTGAAAGTATGAATGGTTTCTTTACTAACCAATTTTTTTTTAATATTATGTTTTAAAATATTCTCGGAGAATGTTGAGTGACACCGCACAACTGCTTACTAACCACGACACAAAATGGCACCGCAAAACCGCAATTATAATACTTTGTACGCTATTTACTCAAGTCCTTGTCTTATTTAATGAACCTCTTCTAATGCCTTTATCATTTAAATTTATGTTTTACTTCCCGAACTAGATAAAGATAAAAAATATGATAAATAATAACTTATAGGAAAATAGTCCAGGTGGCGGTCAATAAAGGTATCAAAGTAGTAAAAGAAAACTATTTATTGTAAACCAACGTATCGCCCAACTTTGCAGGGCTTCCTCAGGGCTGTCAGATTGTAACACATGTTACGGTTGCCATGGTGAAATAAAAACACTGGCTAGATCTGTGGAGACAAGAGGTGTTACGGTTGTCATGGAAAAAACAAAACACGAGCGATATGTTCTGACGAGTGGGTTTTGGTCTTGTGAAGGTGACAGTTTGATTTTGGAACACGTTGCGATTGTTCAATGTGAAGTGGTAATAGTTTAAAGGCCCTCTGTCTTTACTGTTTGAACCGAAATAGCACCATATGAGAAATGTTGTCATATATGTTTTGTTTTTTCCAAATTATGGTGTTCTACTTCAATGGACGTTCATTAACACTAGAAGTGGGGAAATAGTGCAGTGACGTTTCTTAAGCATGTCCTGGATAGAAGAGTTGTAGGAGGTGCCATCCTAAAACTTGTGGGGAAGGTAAGACAGAAAGGAAATATCGGACAACCTTATGTTCTACCAGGAGTCCACCCATGGACTACGTGGGGTTCGAACTAAATTTTATTTTATATTCACTTTTGGATAATAATGTAAATATAGTTATTAAGGTTAACTCAACCTATAAGTTTTAATTGTTTTATTAATTGATAAGAATTCTTTTTTTTCCTTTTTTCATTCTCTGTATATATATTTCTTCTTATTATTAAACTTTTGTACATATAGTTCTACTGTTCTTTCCTTGCTTTCAACTTGTTAATTTACTTATGTTGTTTTTGTTGTTCTTCACGGAATAATACGATAATTCAACAGGTGGGTAGGTAACACCCCTAGATTTTCTGTTATCTATATGTAAAGGTATTCGCCAGTGGTCATAATTCAACAATTGTTTATCTAGTGGTATATTTTAGTTATATTGTGGGTATAATGCTTCGGGGTTTTCGTTATTTCCAAGAAAAAATAACGTGGCACCTAAGGAGTAATTCTTTATTGTTTTATCTTTTTTTTCCTTTTGCGATTTATATTATATTTATTTTTATTTTTTTTTTACTATTTTCCTTTAACTCACCCCCTTCTCCGCTGAGCGTGGGCAAGTATAAACGATAAACATATAATTAACGATAAGTCAAAATTTGCAGTTATACACAGCAGACAACTGATTTGTAACTATTTCATGTATTATTTTTTTTTATTAGATTTATTTTTATACGTGTTTGAGAGTGGTTTAGATTCTTTTTGATCCTTGATTTTGATCCTTTTTCTCTCAACTTTATTCTTTTTTAAACATCCGACGTTTCGACCACTCAGGTCATTTTCAAGGATTCCTTATTTTGTTTTCATTTTTTCTTTAAAATTCTTAAATGCCGGCTAATTGCCTTTGTCCCAATAAATTCTTCTATTAAATTATTTCCTAAATTTAAAACTTTTATTAACCACTTTAATGTTCATTTACAAACTCCAAAC
>NW_027111537.1:98095-99515 GCF_000696795.3 Halyomorpha halys
CTGATATATTTTAAAGAGTTATTAACTATTTTACAGTGGATATATTAATTGGAATTTTAATTTAATTATAGTTGTGTCAACAAAGTATTTCAGTATTTTAAATTTTAACAATTTAACTTTTCGTAAGACTCATTTACAATTATTGGAGAAGTTTGTCGGGGGGTGCGGTCAGCAAAGAACAACATAAATAAACAAAACCATATTTATTTATTTTATGCCGAAGTTTCGACCTGAGTATCAGGTCTTCATCAGGGCTATAGAACAAAAGAGATAACAACAACATTTGGAGAAACATACAATTGAAAAGGAATAGTATATAAACAAAATTAGAATTATACAAAATATTGAATTAAATCATAAATGATAAAAATTGATAACTGATAATTGAATAATAAAAACCTGAAAATTGAATAATAAAACCCTAATGAAGACCTGAAACTCAGGTCGAAACGTCGGCATAAAATAAATAAATATGATTTTGTTTATTTATGTTGTTCTTTGCTGACCGCACCCACCGACAAACTTCTCCAATCATTAATCTACGGTCAACTATCTACACCTCATTTATAATTATATTGGTATCTTTCCCACATAATCGAAAATAGGAAGCTGGTAAGAGCCTATGGAGTGTCTTGGCATTTCCCTCTTGACAGAGGAGAGAAATGAGTCGGTTTCCATCTTTCAGTTTCTCTTCCCCCGACAAACGACTCTGTGAGCTCTTCAATCAAGCCATTCATCTTTCACTTTCCCTTCTATTCCGTTATATTTTATTGTGGTTAACACTGTAGGCAGTTTATGCACCAGTCGCTTTCTTTTCACTGCACTATTCCCTACCGGCTCTTAACCTTTACCACCACTACGAAGAGGCAATTTTTATGGCTAGAGAGTTTCACGGAGATGCCGATTCTAAATGTGACGAGAGATTTGTGTAAGGTTATTTCTTGCTTGACATTTATCTTGATAACTACGAAATCGCACATCTACAATGAAATTAAAACGACTAAAGACTTATGGGAAATGCCAAGACACTTTGTTACCTGTTTCCTATAATTTTTCTTTTTTTCGAAAGAGTTTCCTTCACTTAATCTTCGATTCTGTGAAGAACACTCTCTCAGTTGGCAGCAGAACTTTATTCTCGAAGTGGGACGAAACGTTGGTTAACAATAAGTAGCTTTTGTTACTACTCCCCTTTATTGACCACTTCCTCCAATCTACTTCATACGGCCAACAATTTTCTTCCAATATCCCTATAATTCTTTTATAATTTGTATTTATTCATTGTTTATTGCTAACATTCGAAACTGGTAATTTTTTAAATTGAAAAAACCCGATATTATTCCTTCCATAATAAACTACCTAACCACCCAAACCCACTAGTTTCTAACCTTGCTTCCTCTTCCATTTCTAGCGATCCTCAGAG
>NW_027111537.1:100435-102133 GCF_000696795.3 Halyomorpha halys
TACTTTGTCACAAATCAAATCATCCATCAGGACCTCAATGTCCCCTATGTTGCCGATTTGGCCAGAACCAGATACCAATCCTTCCATAATAAACTTCCCAACCACCCAAACCAACTCGTTTCTAACCTGGGTTCTCCTTCACTACCTAAGAATCCTACTATACGTCTGAAAAGAGGATGGCCTCGTGATCTTCTCCTTTAGAAATGTTTTTGGAGTTCTATCAATGGGTAGATTCTCCACACGTTTTTATCATATCATAATATAACTTACAGCAAATTGGATGTGTATATATGTATACAGTTGTAAATATCAATAAATAAATTATTAAAAAATAAATAAATAAATAAAATATTTTAATAAATTGATATCCTAGATTTAAAACATTTTTACAAAACACTTTCCCTTCTTTCATTTTTATTTACAACTTAAAAACAGAACCTATTAAAATTATGGAAAAATGATATACAATCTCTTTTGCAATTTAAAAAGAAAAATCCAGACTTATGGATCATAAAATCTGATTTTATTCGGAGAATTTTAAAGAATAAAAGTTGAGAGAAAAAAGGATAAAAATTGTTGTAAATTGATAATAAAGGTAATTTATTTATTCAAAAAACGCAAAGCCATTATGGGCCAAATATCAACATCTGTCGGTCGATGCCAAAATAACATATAAAAATTATATATATGAATTAGATACACTTTTGATTATTATGGCAGTGTGGAGGCGGCTATTTGTATTCAATTAACTAAATACATAATACTAAGATGAAAATCAAGTACAATAAAAAAATATATATATAAAAAAATTACAAAGTGAATATTAATGATAAAAATTTGGAACTAATAAATTCATATGAGCTAATGAATTCGTAATTAGTATGGACTGTACTTGATGAAATATAAGAATGCAATATAAAATATTATATTGGGGAGGCGCGAGAGGCTGCATGGTAAGGCTTGTGGCTACTAACTCCAGCCTCCTAAATTGAGTACCATTAATTGGGTAAAAATCTGGCGGTCAAACCAAATCACCTCCTTGCACAATCTTTGATTTAGTAACAGTACTTCCTTACAAAGTATTGAACCCCTGACT
The DNA here is from genome assembly GCF_000696795.3 of Halyomorpha halys. NCBI lineage: Eukaryota > Metazoa > Arthropoda > Insecta > Hemiptera > Pentatomidae > Halyomorpha > Halyomorpha halys. The sequence continues at coordinate 101,532 of NW_027111537.1, forward strand.
CTTCATGGGTTGTAGCGGTACAAATATAATTTAATTTTAATAAATATAATATTATACTTCATACAATAATAAATATAATATTATACTTGATACAATAATAAATATAATATTATACTTGATACAATAATAAATATAATATTATACTTCATACAATAATAAATAATATTTAATATGATATCTAATATAAATAATACAAAAAAAGGAAGAAGTACTACAATTAATGAGGAACTAAAGAATACGAAGATTGAAGCCCAGACTATAACAGGACAATCTGTTATAAATTTTATTAAATATAAAATTAATTCATAGTCACACTACCTCTATTTTACTTATTATTATTATTCATTTTTTTTTTCTCTCTCTCTTTTCTTCTCTAGTCTCTTTTTCAAATTAACCTGTTTCTTTTTACTATTAGAGGCCAATTGTTTGTTTTATTTGATTGAAGATTATTGATTGACCGTGTGTATAGATGAATGGAATATGGTCCGGGTGCGGTAAAAAACAAACAAAAAAAAACTCTCAAATAGTAGATAATTATACTATTTTATTGAGCCAACGTTTCGCCCCACGTTGCAGAGCTTCGTCAGGGCTAAAAAAGATAC
>NW_027111537.1:102183-104070 GCF_000696795.3 Halyomorpha halys
AAAAAAAAACTCTCAAATAGTAGATAATTATACTATTTTATTGAGCCAACGTTTCGCCCCACGTTGCAGAGCTTCGTCAGGGCTAAAAAAGATACAAACACTATAGTTACAAAAAGGGAAAAAGAAAAAACATAAGTGTAAAATAACAGGGGTATAAAATGAAAAGTAAGATATAATAAGAAAAATTAAAAGTTGTAAATAGTAAATGAAAAAGGTAATAGTAACAGATAGATAAGAGAAGAAATATTAAAGAAAGTACAGATAAAGAGATGAAAAAAGAAAAAAAAAATACAAATCAACGCCAGTCAAAGACAAAGTGACGGTTTGTATTAGGAGGAGTGGAGTTATGCCACAATAACGAAAATAATTTGTAAAGTAAACATAGTAAAAAAGTATTTAAATTAGGTGAACAATAAATGGTGATATACATAATAGGGGGAGAAGAAATATTAATTTAAAAAAAAAAAACAGATAGAAAAACAAAGGAAAAGTAAAGTATAAAATAATGGGATACAATGAGTGTAAGTGATTAAGAAACAAAATATACCAAATGAGCGGGGATACAGAAAAGTGTAAAATATAATAAAAAATTAATAATAAAGTAACTATTACAAGTACACTTAAGAAGGTAAATAATTATCTACTATTGGAGGTTTTTTTGACCGCACCCGGACCATATTCCATTCATTATTTTTTGTTATTAATTTTACTTTCCTCTTTTATTAAGAGGCATTATTCTTATCTATTTATTATTTGTATTATTTTTTTTTAATAATAACATTGTATACAGTTAGGGTTGTCTTTTGTACGAGACTATACCCCCCATAATCAACTGTTAAAAAAATATATATATAATATAACGGTTAACAGGACAACACATTTTCTGACATTTCTTCACAATGTCATCCTTTCAGTTCTGAGAATGGAAATTTGGTGGGGAAAATGAGGGTGGATATTTTGAATACATTTTTTTGTCCTAATAAAGTTGTTTTAATAAATAACCTTTCTGCGAAAACTGAAATTTCATACGAAACGACCCAATTATTAAAAAAAAAAATATTTCCGAATTCCAGGCCACTGGTTTTGGAACTTGGTACCGAATCACACTCAATCTTGTCTGAACTCCAAACAGAGATAAACCAAACTAGAGAGCTCTCTCGATCAGTGCCTCACTCTATCACCTCCCTCATTAATCGCCATTAGTTCCCTATTCGCTACTGTAGTTACAATTCTTTAGTGGATCAGTCATTTAAAATTATTTTTCTCTCTACATAATCTATTTAATAAATAAAATAAAACATCAATATACAATTTATTTACTTACACTGTATAGTTTTTATCAATAACACTGAGCTTTAAGAAACATTTATGTCAAAAATCCTCTGAGCTTGACCCCTTATAACCTGGTCGTTGGCTGGGAATACGTTCTGTTGCTATATATCTGTTCGGGATTTAGTCGGGATGCCAGGATAATCGCTGAAGGCGCTCCAGGTCTCGTAGGACCTTCTTCGTCTTGTCAAAATGCATCTTGCTCTTCCTTCGGTCTTCTTACTTCTGCTGCCTCTCCTGCTTCTGTCTTCAATGCCTATTTTTCCTGGTCAGATCCCCCTCTCGTTCGTAGAGCCGTTACCTTTTCGGAACCTTCCCCCCGTTTCCCATTGGCTATCATCAGCCACGTCCAAGAAACGTGTTTTTTTTTTTCCAAAACTGCTACAAAATTTTAATGGCGTATTTTATAACTTTTTCCTTTTACTGTAGAACATCTATACTCTAAGGAGTCTTTTGGAGTGTATTATTTTTATTATCAGTATTTATAAAAGTGTATAATGTGTTAGGGCACACATTATTTCTGAATTTAACAAACTTAAATCTAATAAAAACTTAATC
>NW_027111537.1:104120-107510 GCF_000696795.3 Halyomorpha halys
TAAAATAAAACATCAATATACAATTTATTTACTTACACTGTATAGTTTTTATCAATAACACTGAGCTTTAAGAAACATTTATGTCAAAAATCCTCTGAGCTTGACCCCTTATAACCTGGTCGTTGGCTGGGAATACGTTCTGTTGCTATATATCTGTTCGGGATTTAGTCGGGATGCCAGGATAATCGCTGAAGGCGCTCCAGGTCTCGTAGGACCTTCTTCGTCTTGTCAAAATGCATCTTGCTCTTCCTTCGGTCTTCTTACTTCTGCTGCCTCTCCTGCTTCTGTCTTCAATGCCTATTTTTCCTGGTCAGATCCCCCTCTCGTTCGTAGAGCCGTTACCTTTTCGGAACCTTCCCCCCGTTTCCCATTGGCTATCATCAGCCACGTCCAAGAAACGTGTTTTTTTTTTTCCAAAACTGCTACAAAATTTTAATGGCGTATTTTATAACTTTTTCCTTTTACTGTAGAACATCTATACTCTAAGGAGTCTTTTGGAGTGTATTATTTTTATTATCAGTATTTATAAAAGTGTATAATGTGTTAGGGCACACATTATTTCTGAATTTAACAAACTTAAATCTAATAAAAACTTAATCCTAATACTACGTGACCTTACGTAGTGTGTTGCCAACGCACCGGAGGGGGGGCAGGTGTTAACTTGTTGAATAACGCATTCGTACAGTACTGAAGTGAATCGAAAAATTTTATGCGTCGTCGCTTGATGAACTCCGGTACAGTTGGTAACTCGAACAATTGATGCAGCTCCGGTGGCCGCTTCCTCCTCCACGATGTTGTGCGTACGATTTTCCTCAACATCGAAGCCTGAAAAGTTTGAAGAAGACGCTGAGTTCCATCAGATATGTGGGTAAACAATGGTGCCCCATAGTTCTGGTCTTAGAATACTTTTGTATATCTGCAGCTTCAATCTCAATGAGAGAGCCGGAGAAGTGAGGAGGTAGTTGAGACGATATGACTTTCGTCTTACTGTTCTCGCCTTCTGATATAAATGGGCAGAAAGCTTAAGAGAAACGTATTTGGAGCGTGTATTGCTTATTATTGACTACCGACAAAGCCAGCAGGCAATACCTGATCTTAATATATTTGTATATATATGTTCAGGAAGGACCCTTTCAACTGTGGCCCTTAGCCACCTGCAAAGTGCCCTTTTGTTGACATACCTGGCACAAGACATATGGCAGACTTTTATAACAATAATAATTGTAAATACTTCGATACATATCACAGTATAACTACAGGTCAAAAACAGAACTACTATAATAAGAATTGAAATTATTTTTCCAGCTTACTAACTATCTATCAGTAGGCGCTACAACCCTGGCTTCCTCTATGCACCTCCACCATTCGGCTTGGTTTTGAGCTGCTGCCTCCCAATTTCGGATTCCACGATACCTTGGTACCACGAATAAAATAACATAAAAATCAGTGTAGACTAAAATGAGTTTATTCTAACATATTTACAAGAACTACATGTTACTCTTACTATTACAGTGTGTCTCTCTTCTTACTTAGCTATCTAGTGCCAGGAAATATATATGTACACTTGAGATGAGGGGGTAGGAAGAATAGTGAAAATAGGAGAAGGGGTTTGGACCAATCAAATAATTCAGGAAATTAGGCGGAGTCTAGAGAGCCTATGAAATTAGAAATAAATATCTGGGGGGGGGGGTAAAGGCGTGACTAGCAACAGGGTGGCCAGGCTTCCAAGAAATTGGCGGTAAGGGACCATGACCTAAGGACTTGTGAGAACTGACTTACATTTGTTAAACATAAAATAGTTAGACTGATGCAAGTCCATTGTGAGATGACAGCTTGTACCAGCCTAAGTGTCAACCCCTGCTTTCTTCATTGATATAGAATACTAAGGAAAGGTCACTTCCTCTATGGTCAGTGTCTGTCGAAATGTGCCAGATGTCTATAGTTTATACTATATAGTTTATAATGATAGTCTGTTTATAATAATAGCTATTAAATACTATAGCGTTCGTTAACTCATGCCATCCATCCACCGGAGCGTGGGCCTTCCGAATCTTCTTGGACAGTGGATTTCTTCTTCCATTCCTTTTAGACATTTTGTCGGAACTCATTCGTGCAACATGTACTGCCCACCCAAGGCGTCCCAGCTTAACAATATGTATATCCTGGAGCAGCTCATAGAGTTCCTTATTTCTTCTTCTTCTCCAGCCTTCCTCTTCCCTAACCGGGCCATAGATTCTTCGAAGGATCTTCCTCTCGAAGGCCAACAGATTATTTCAATCCATTTTTCCTCAGATGGCACCCCTCACCTCTGAAACCTACATCGTGAGACTTCAACGAGATTTTTCCTGCTTACACTATTTTAAAAAATAAAATGTGAACTAGAAAACATGTAAATTGCAGTTATACAATTTAAGCAACGGGTATTACAATTAAATGAATAGTTGTATAGTTTGTAAAATGGGTTTGTCCACAGGGCGTACCCTCCTAGCAGAGTTGGGTAATTATGAAACTAATAGCTAAAGTTGCCATGGATACGATATTTATTTATCAATGGTTCATTCATGAATAAGGGTCGTATCCATGGCAATGTTAATAAAGTTAATTTTTGCTCATCTCTGTCTTCTAGTAACATTATATTTGAAAGGGAGGATGACCTATGCCCTAGGTTAATAGAAATAAAGCATGAAAAGAAACGTTCGGGTCAAAACGTCGGTAAATATCTCAAATAAAAATAATTTAAAATGGTTGTACAGAAAAAATAATTGATTAGTAACAATGGAATTAGATGGTAGCAGATTAAAAACAATAAAAGATGAAATATAATATTATACAGGTAAGAAGTTTTGTATAAATCTTATCTTATACAAAACTTCTTACCTATATAAAATTATATTTTCTCATTCATTGTTATCAATCTGCTACTGTTTAATTTTATGGTTATTAATCAACTACTTTTTATTATTCAATTCAATATTTTGTATTATTCCAAATTTGTTAGTTTATTATTTCTTTTTGTGTGTTTTTTTGCCGACCGCCACCCACCCTCCCCGACCATCTTCTCTACTTATATAAGAATAACATTTTTATAAACTTGTTTTTAACAAAGTTAATTACATACATATGCACAATTTCGAAATTCTAGTAACGTTTCGACTTTTTTACCTATAACAATTTCCAAACCTTTTTTACTTACTCCTTCAACCAAGTCATGTTACTAAAATTCTTTAGTCTTATAAATACTACTCTATGGAAGTATTAATGAATTTTTTCTTGTTTTTATTTTTTTTGTTTTACTCAACTTATTTTTAATATCCAGAGATGTCAGTGGGTTGTAATTTTTTTTTAATTATTTATTTATTGTAATTTACAACTGTACAAAATAATACAATA
>NW_027111537.1:107560-110418 GCF_000696795.3 Halyomorpha halys
CCTACAAAATTTTAATGGCGTATTTATAAACAATGAACTTTCTCCTTTTACTGTAGAACATCTACATTCTAAGGAGTCTTTTGGAGTGTATTATTTTTGTTATCAGTATTTATAAAAGTGTATAATATGTTGGGGCACACATTATTTCTGAATTTAACAAACTTAAATCTAATAAAAACTTAATCCTAATACTACATGACCTTACGTAGTGTGTTGCCAACGCACCGGAGGGGGGCAGGTGTTAACGTGTTGAATAACGGATTCGTACAGTACTGAAGTGAATCGAAAAATTTGATGTGTAGTCGCTTGATGAACTCCGGTACAGTAAGCAACTCCAACAATTGATGCAGCTCCGGTGGCCTCTTCCTCCTCCACGATGTTGTGCGTACGATTTTCCTCAACATCGAACCTGAAAAGTTTGAAGAAGGCCCTGGGTTCCATCTGATATGTGGGTAAACAATGGTACCCCATATAGTAGTGCTGGTCTCAGAATACTTTTGTATATCTGCAGCTTCAATCTCAATGAGAGAGCCGGAAAAGTGAGGAGGTGGTTGTGACGATATGACTTTCGTCTTACTGTTCTCGCCTTCTGATATAAATGGGCAGAAAGCTTAAGAATTATCAATGTTTCATTTGGAGCGTGTATTGCTTATAATTGGCTACCGACAAATCCAGCAGGCAATACCTGATCTTAATATATTTGTTCAAGAAAGACCCTTTCAACTGTGGCCCTTAGCCACCTGCAAAGTGCCCTTTTGTTGACATACCTGGCACAGGACAAGACATATGGCAGACTTTTATAACAATTATAATTGTACATACCTCGATACATATCACTGTATAACTACAGGTCAATAACAGAACTACTATAACAAGAATTGAAATTTATTATTTTTCCTGCTTACTATCTATCAGTAGGCGCTACAGCCCTCGCCTCCTCCATGAGCCTCCGCCATTCGGCTTGGTTTTGGGCTGCTGCCTCCCAATTTCGGACTCCAAGGTATCGTGCGTCAAGACGATCGTGGTACAAGTACCACGAATAAAATAACATAAAAATCAGTGTAGACTAAAATTAGTTTATTCTAACATATTTACAAGAACTACATGTTACTCTTACTATTATAGTGTGTCTCTCTTCTTACTTAGCTATCTAGTGCCAGGAAATATATATGTACACTAGATAAAAGGGGGTAGGAAGAATAGTGAAAAAAGGAGAAGGGGTTTGGACCAATCAAATAATTCAGGAAATTAGGCGGAGCCTAGAGAGCCTATGGAATTAGAAATAAATATCTGGGGGGGGGGGGGTAAAGGCGTGACTAGAAGCAGGGTGTGAGGCTTCCCAGAAATTGGCGGTAAGGGACCATGACCTTGTGAGAACTGACTTACATGAGTTAAACATAAAATAGTTAGACTGATGCAAGTCCATTGTGAGATGACAGCATGTACCTGCCTAAGTGTCAACCCTTGCTTTTTTACATTGGTATAGAATACTAAGGAAAGGTCACTTCCTCTATGGTCAGTGTCTGTCGAAATGTGCCAGATGTCTATAGTTTATACTATATAGTTTATAATCATAGTCTGTTTATAATAATAGTTGTTAAATACTATAGCGTTCGTTAACTCACGCCATCCAATCCTTCCGAATCTTCTTGGACAATGGATTTCTTCTTCCATTTCATTTAGGCATTTTGTCGGGACTCATTCGTCCAATATGTCCTGCCCACCCAAGGCGTCCCAGCCTAACAATATGTATATCCTGGAGCAGCTCATAGAGTTCCTTATTTCTTCTTCTTCTCCAGCCTTTCTCTTCCCTAACCGGCCCATAGATTCTTCGAAGGATCTTCCTCTCGAAAGCCAACAGATTATTTCAATCCATTTTTCCTCAGATGGCATCCCTCATCTCTGAAACCTCTACATCGTGAGACCTCAACGAGATTTTTCCTGTTTACACTATTTTTAAAAAATACAATGTGAACTATAAAGCATGTGAATTGCAGATATACAATTTAAGCAGCGCATATTACAATTAAATGAACAGTTATATAATTTGTAAAATGGGTTTGTCCACAGGGTTTACCTACCTCCTGAGTTGGACAACTATGAAACTAATAGCTAAAATCGCCATGGATACGATATTTATTTATCAATGGTTCATTCATGAATAAGGCTCGTAACCATGGCAATGTCAATAAAGTTAAGTTTTGCTCATCTCTGTCTTCTAGTAACATTATATTTGCAAGGGAGGATGACCTATGCCCTAGGTTAATAGAAATAAAGCATGAAAAGGAACGTTCGGGTCAAAACTTCGGCAAATATCTCTAATAAAAATAATTTAAAATGGTTGTACAGAAAACATAATTGATTAATAATAATGGAATTAGATGGTAGTAGATTGAAAACAATGAAAGATGAAATATGATATTGTACAGGTAAGAAGTTTTGTATAAATTTTATCTTATTTTACAAAACTTCTAACCTATATAAAATTATATTTTCTTATTTATTGTTATCAATCTGCTACTGTTTAATTCTATGGTTATTAATCAACTACTTTGTATTATTCAATTCAATATTTTGTATAATTCCAGTTTATTAGTAGTCCATTAGTTTATTATTTCTTTTTTGTGCTTTTTTTTTGCCTTTATGGATGGTTTTATTAGTAACAAAATAAGGGGAATTGAGGATTTTACGAAGGATTTTGGATTGTAAAGATTGAATACGAGAGGAATTCGAAGGTTTAGTGGAGCCCCAAAGCTCAACTCCGTATATCCAGATGGGCCTTATTATTGTCATGTAGATCAGTCTTTTGTAATGAGTTTGAAGTTTAGACCGTTTGTCTAGTAAGTGCTGTAATAGTC
>NW_027111537.1:110468-111306 GCF_000696795.3 Halyomorpha halys
TTCTTGTCGTTTGAGTCTTGTGTGTGGATTCCAAGTAAGTCTCTTGTCAAGATGGAGTCCTAAGTATCGAATCTGTTCAACAGGCGTTAGTGGGTTGTAAATTTAAAATATTCCTTTGTCCATGTTTTATAATTCTCACATAAAATCCATAAAGTGGCAATAGAATAGTATTACTAGCCAGTATGGGATGTATTACGATCGTGAAAAATTCGAATTCCAGTTTTCGACCTTTTTTTGTTTTTATTCCAGTAAATCTTTACTCCCTTGTCTTCAAATTCTAATTCATAATAATCCCTTCGATAAAGGACATTTATTATCTTTAATTCCAACTACAATACACAACAATGAGCTATCCCAGACAACTTTATCCTAGATTCCTTTTATGCTGAAGGTCTTTTTAGTAATTATCACAATTGAAAAGGCACTTCGTATTATAGAGAAAAACTGGATCTTTATGGAACCTCGCCTCGTTCCTTGCATCTCGTGAACTCTGGGTTATATTACAAGAGCCGGGAAGAAAAAAAGGTAGTTATCTCACCCCACTCTTTAATTACTTTAATGAAAACTTTGTATCATTACTAATCAAAACTGATGAGTCTGCCAAGTTGATATTTACAACTGTATAAAAAAATACAACTAGTAAATTTGATCATAATGACATATGATATGATACAGAATGTAGAGAAACTACCCAGTAGCAGAACTCTAAAATACAAGGTCACGAGGCCATCTTCTTTTCAGGCGCCTCGAAGAATTGCCAGGAATGGAAGAGGAAGCAAGGTTAGAAACTAGTGGGTTTGGGTGGTTAGGGAGTTTATTATGGAAGGAATAATATCGA
>NW_027111537.1:112043-113988 GCF_000696795.3 Halyomorpha halys
GGATATAGCCTTTCATTAAAATGTACTGAAATATCAGTAGTTAGTGAATCTATTTTGAGAAATCTATGTCTCAATAACCATTCGATGTTGAAATTTCTATTAGCACTCTAATTAAAGCTAAATAATTGTACTATAATGTAGTTTATGACCTTTACCTTCGTAGGAATAGTAGTTTTCATGATATTTGCTAAAATAAACTGATTTATAGTTGTTCGGACAATAAATTTGATTTATGAAAAACTTTATTTAAGAAACCCTAAGACGTACAGATGTCTGCCAGCACTCAAAATAAAGGAAATTTAACTTATCTATAAAGTAGTTTATTACACTTATCTTCCTAGGAATAGTAGTTTTTATGATATTCACATATATTTTTGGCAAATGAAAATTTGTCCGAACAACAATAAATCAATTTATTTTAGCAAATGTCATGGAAACTACTACTCCTACGAAAATAAATGTCATAAGCAACTTTATAGCCCATTAAACCAGCTTTAATTTGACTGCAAACAGACATCTGGACGTCAAATGTTTTTGAGATATAGATTTTTCAAAATAAGTTCACTAACTACTGATCTTTCAATGCATTCTGTACCACATTTTAATGAAATGGTACTATTTAAAAGGCTATATCTCGAGAACTATTTAATGTAAATAACTCTATTAGAGCTCGTATTTTAGTAAATTTATTCCACATTAAGTGATGTTCTCTTAGGTTTTCTAGTACTGTTGATAGTTTTTAAGATATAGAGCTCCAAATGAAAAATGATTTTTCTTATTGTTTTGAAACAACCGCCATTTTTTATTCCTCCTACCTGTACTTAGCAGACTCGTCAATTTTGACTAGTAATTATACATAGTTTTCATTAAAGTAATAAAAAATTGGGGTGAGATAACTGTTTTTTTTCTCCTTTTGGGCTCTTGTACTATTACGGATAAACAGTTTTTTAATATTTTTGTACTTTTCTTGAACATCTTCCTAAAATTTATTTATATTAATTGATTCCCACAGTTTGTAGCACGATGCTGTATTAATTTCTCTTCAGTAGTAATCCTAAAAAAAAAACAGACTTGATGAAACAAATGAAAAGTGGAGAAAAGAAAACTCTTTTTTTTATTCCGCTAGAAAATCTTCATTGGGTTTATTCTATTCTTTTATATTTCCTTATAGAATTAAGAATTTTCATTGTTCAGAACTTTTTGCTGAGTTTTCTTTTTCACGGCTCGTTATATCAGTTTAACTTTTTATAATTTTTGAAGAGAGCGTTACTAGCTAACTTCTGACTGAGTGACTGCCGATGGGGAAAAAGTTGCCGAAGGATGGAAAGACTGTTTTTATCAAGTTGGGGTTGGCGGCTTGTCTTCTATAAGACTCCCAACACAAAAAGTTTCAGTATCAACTTTCTAACTCGTATTTCTTACAGGTCTATCCCAGGCTAAACAGTGAGACCCGTAGGAAAAAAATATGTTATTTTAAGGATATTAGATGGGTATAAAATATTGATAATAATAAATTTTATAATTAAAAGAATATATATTAAAATATGTATAGGAAGATGGTCAGGGTTGCGGTCAAAGGAGAAACAAAAATAATTTACAACTATTTATTTTCCAACGCTTCAATGAAAAAAAAAATCTTATTTTTGTATTTTTATTCTTATCATTGTATCGTTTTGTATTTTTTTTAGCCCTGATTAAGCCCTTCAAAGTGGGGCGAAACGTCGGAAAATAAATATAAACTATTTTTTATTTATAATCCTTAAATTTCTTTCTTGAGACTGGCAATTTTTTACTAAATAATTCAAAAACACTATCCAAATTATAGTCTCAAAACATTTATTTCATTCACACGTCCAACGTTTCGGCCAATTCGGCCATCTTCAGGGACAATCTTAATTTACTATGAGACATATCATTTAACCATTTTAAAAAAACTCCATACAGG
>NW_027111537.1:119653-120074 GCF_000696795.3 Halyomorpha halys
AATGATATGTCTCATAGTAAATTAAGATTGTCCCTGAAGATGGCCGAATTGGCCGAAACGTTGGACGTGTGAATGAAATAAATGTTTTGAGACTAAACTATTTTTGTTTTTCCTTTGACCGCAACCCTGACCATCTTCCTATACATCAATTTTTACGGTCAACTATATATACGTATATACTATAATAAAATATTGTTTGAGAGAGGGTTATATTAATAATAACAGCAACTACAAATGATCCAATATACTTTTAACAGTTTATTTTAATCCCCCAACGTTTCGGCCCTTAGGCATTATCAAAGAGACAACTTCAATTGTTTACTTGTCACAATCCATTTAAAAATATGTCCGCAACAGTAAAAAACACCGATTTTTATGTGTTTAGTAAAAAAAATGGGAAACCGAATTTTTAAGAATAGTT
>NW_027111537.1:121994-124485 GCF_000696795.3 Halyomorpha halys
ATGCTTATTGTGGTTGTTATCTTGTTTGAAGTTCTAAATCAATCTTCTGATTGGTCGGGAATACTTTTCATATTTGACTTTGTACCCAATACGGTCAGGAAATTTGTATAACAGAGTACAACAAATACTTAAGATTGTTTTAGTAGTACGATTTGTCTTAAACATTCTTTAAAGCTTTAAAATTGCTTTTTTTTTTTCTTTTTCTTTGAAGGAATTCTTAATCGTTTAGAGAATGCGTTCTATCAGGAAAGAATGCTGCTCCATCATTCCAAACCAGAATTAACATCAGTAAAATTGCGACAATCTTGGGTTAGCTCACTGTTCAAAGGTAATAAGTAATCTGGAGTCGCATCACAGACTTGGAACGCTCAGATTGGAGCGATGGAGCGATGTCGAGAATTAGCACACCTTTAGATCTATATGGAGTCCGCTGTCGAAGGAATTTGAAGAATCTTTAATTGTGTGTTGCAATGCATGTCATCGCAGCAGAAGGAAACAGTAATCACGCAATTTCACTCGACACATTTCTCACAGCTTCTGTCTGTTAGATAATCGATTATTTTATATAAGTGTTAGGAAGACCTCAGTAGGCTAATGTCGTTGTTCGATTTTTTCTACATTTATTATTATGTTAAAATGGCTATTATAGTTTTTTTTTTTAAATATACTACAATTTATTATAATAAAATAAAATAATATAGATTCGGGTACGGCTCATTAAGTGGGCACCCTTAATTGGGTGATTCCCGTGATTGATGACCGTTAAACCCCCCCCCCCCCAACGAAGTAGGACGAAACGTTGGTTCCTAATAGTTTTCCTGCTATTTTTGAACCATTTTTGACATCTCTGATCCAGTCTCTTCTCATCTTCTTAAAATAATAAAAAATAAATATAATTAATCTTAGTGTTCAATTAAAAAAAAATTGACAGAATTAATACAATTGTTGAGGATCCAAAAATCATTAAATTTTTTTGCCCATATCTACCTAACCTTAAGTCTATGAGAATAATCATAAATATATTTTATTTATTTTATTTTTTTTTTGCATTTGTAAATACTGGATATTTTATTTTATTTTTATTTTTATTTAATTTCTAGTTTCTGATGGCATAATACTTAATAACATATCCCGTGACATTACGAGAACCGTCGAAGACGAAGATTTGTGTTAGTTTGAACCCGAGTGCATTCATGCCCTGAGGAGGTTTAAAGTTACCTTTGGAGTAAAGGTGATACTCCAAGGATAGTCTCACGGTATAATTGCAACGATTAGGGTCTCCTTGGCACAGATCGGGAGGGAGTCATGGTGCCCTCCTTCGGGGTTAAAGGCTCATGCAGGAGGATCAACGCGGAGGAACAGAAGGACATGGGCCAAGTGCAGATAGTGAGTGCTAATTACACAGCTTTACAGAAAGGATATTTTTGAAATTTTATTTTATAATTTAGTGAATGTTAATGTTTTTATTTGGGTGATAATCTTGGCTGTGGTCAAGCACAAATCTATATTACTATTTTATTTATAATCATAAACACTTTCTTGAGACTGGTTAATTTTGTTAATATAAATAATTTAATTTCTATCCATTATAGGCTCAACACATTTTATTTTTCATACAAGTCCGACGTTTCGGCCAATCCGGCCTCCTCAGGGACAATCTAACACACAACATCTTTTATTACATCTATGATCCGCAACAATTCAAAATACTTCACATTATTATTTATAATTTATCTTACCTTAAAAAAATTTTGGAACTAAATGATTTAAAAACTCAACTTCATGCAAGCTATTCTCCCCAGGTCAAAACAACAATTTCTATGATATTTATTTCCTCTGCTTCTTTACATTATATATTTTTGTAGCATTAACTATGTCATTTTACTTACATATTTAATCACATTAATGTGTACGTTTTAAACTCAGTAAAATCATACATAAAGGCCTTAATGTAACCAATTTAGCCCGAACTAGATATTATTCTTTCCATTATAAAATTCCTAACCACTCAAACCCCCTAGTTTATAACCTTGCATCCTTTTCCATTCCTGACAACCCTCCGAAACGGCTGAAAAGAAGATAACCACGAGACCAACTAATGTAACGCACTCATTAGAGTGCTACCAATGGGTAGTTGCTCTACACTACAATAACACCCCATTTCAACTAAGATCAAATTTACCTAATGTATTATGTAATATACAGTTGTAAATTCAATAAAGATATTAAAAAAAAAAAATTTCGATTTGTGTTTAAACGGTTCGGTAAAACCAGAGAGCAGAAGTAATATATAGATGAGAAGGAGCATTTTAAAATTTTATGAGCTGGGAAAAGGCAATCAAAGTTGTTCGTGTTACGTACTACAGATAGCGGTCTCTCTATTACGGTCTATTACAATCGTAAAGCGGTATTGGTTAAGTCGATCGGTTGTGAAATAGCCCTAACATACATTAACATGGGTGTATTATCCGATGTAGTTACAATGAAACTA
>NW_027111537.1:125157-126139 GCF_000696795.3 Halyomorpha halys
TGTGAAATAGCCCTAACATACATTAACATGGGTGTATTATCCGATGTAGTTACAATGAAACTACAGTAATTTTAAGATGAATGTTGCTTACAATATTTACAAGTTAGATTTTAGGCCTATAAGGAGACGACTAGACATATTGGTGATGGTAAAGAGCCCAAGAGATAAAAAAGGCAGTTATTGAGTCACAATTTTTTATTACTTTAATTAAAACTATGGTTACTTACTTAATTACTGGTCGCACCATAAAAACTACTAGCCCTAAGAAGATACGTGTAATAAACTACATTAAAGTAATAGGAGAAGATGGTCGGGGGGGTGCGGTCAGCAGAAAAAAAACACAAATAAACAAATGAATTATTTATTTGTGCCTATGTTTCGTCCTGATTTTCAGATCTTCTTTAGGACTATATACATAAAAAGACAACAACCATCATTCAGAGAGAAAAAAAAACAAATAATAAAAATAAATAAATACAAATATATAAAATAAAATAAATAAAAGACTAAAAATTTGGAAATATACATAATAAAGGAATGAAAATATAAATTAGTTGATTAATAATTATGGACAAAGATAGTAGTAGATTGATTACATTATTATTTATATACATATAAATATGAGTAGTAAATAAATGATACAATGGATAAGAATGTTATATTGATGATTAATATTAAAAACCTTTCAGTTATATAGATGAGTATATTAATTAGTTAAATTAATAATGTATGAAAAAAACAACATTATAAAAGGAAAGAACAGGGGATAAGAAGAAATATATAGAGAAAGGGGAATGAAGAAAGAAAGAAATGCGAGAGTAAGGTTATTGGAGGATAATCAATGCTACATTGTTATAAATTGCATGAAAAGCCGCTCATTTTCATTCAATTATTACATAATAATAAATAAAATAATAACGATAACGATAACGATAACGACAACGACAACGACAACGACAACGACAACGACAACGACAACGAC
>NW_027111537.1:126324-129817 GCF_000696795.3 Halyomorpha halys
AACAACAATAATAATATCAACAACAACAATAACAATAACAATAATAATAACAACAACAATAACAACAACAACAACAACAACAATAACAATAATAATAATAACAACAACAACAATAACAACAACAACAACAACAACAACAACAACAATAACAATAACAATAATAATAATAATATATTTGCGAATTTTTAGTACATTATTTATGTTATATATTTGTATTTATTTTTTTTCACTCTGAAAGACAACAACCATCTTTTTGTTTTTATAGCCCTGAAGCCCTGAATACCTGAAATCAGGCCGAAACTTAGGCACAAATAAATAATTCATTTGTGTTTTTTTCTGCTGACCACACCCCCCTACCATCTTCTCCTATTATATATTTACGGTCAACTATCTTCACACCTACATTAAAGTAAGTTAAATTACCTTTATCTTGAATCCTGGCAGACATCGGAATGTATTATGAGTTCTATAAGATATATCGTTTCAAAAATCAGTTGCAGGCCTACCTTCTACGCCAGAACTCTTGATGAAGACCTGAAACTCGGTCGAAACGTCGGCATAAAATAAATAAATATGGTTTTGTTTATTTATGTTGTTCTTTGCTGACAGCACCCCCCGACAAACTTCTCCAATCAAATATCAGAACTTATATCCGAACTAGAAATTATCATTTTATAAATTTATTTTGTTGTTTATAAATTTATTAAATATCATGAAAAACTACTGCTATGATAATAAACCTTTAATACTGCATTATAGTACATTGAAATAGCTTTAATATGAGTGCTGGCAGACATTTGTACGTCTATATGTCGGAAACTATTGAACATAAATAGCTCTATTAGGATTCATATTTTAGAAAATTTACTCTACTTTAAATGATGTTAAATTAGATTTTCCCTGTTGTTGGTCGTTTTAAACATACAGAGCTCCGAAAGAAAAAAAAAAATTTAAGGTTTTAAAACAGCCGCCATTATTTATTCCCCCTACCTATACTTGGCAGACTCATCAATTTTGACTAGTAATTATACATAGTTTTCATTAATATAATCAAAAATTGGGGTGAAATAACTGCCTTTTTTTCTTACCGGCTCTTGTACTAATATTGATTTATAATATTTACGTTACGTTTACGTATTTGTATTATGAGTTATGTTGAACATTAGCTACAAGTTCAACTGTTGTACATTAGAGTTAGTTTCAAAAATTTTTAAAAAATTAATAAATTTTTCTATAGTAATTTTGAATATCTGTATGAGACATTATAGTACAAGAGCCGGAAAGAAAAAAAGGCAGTTATCTCACCCCATTTCGTGATTACTTTAATGAAAATTATGTATGATTACTAGTCAAAATTGATGAGTCTGCCAAGTATAGGTAGGGGGAACAAGAAATGGCGGCTGTTTCAAAACCTTAATTTTTCATTCGGAGCTCTATATCTTTAAAACTACCAACAACTTTTCTCAACAAACATCAATTCATAGCGAAAACCTCTCTTAACGGATATGTATCCATATTAATAAAATCATGGCTACCAAGATACAAGTTTAAAGCCACTTTAATATTCTGACAATTCGTACAATAAATTTAAATTGTCTAGCTGGATATAGGTGAAGCAATTGTGGGGGATAGAATATATCAACACAGAAATGATACAAGAAATGAAGAAAAGGATCCAAATAAAACAGCATTAGTACAGCATGCAACTAAAAATCAACATAATTTTGATTTTGATAACACCACAATTTTACATAAAGAAAACAATATGTTCAAAAGAAAAATACTTGAGTCAATTTATATATCAGAGAACATCAATTACACAGTTAATTTTAAAAACGATACTAGGAATTTAAACCAACATTATGCAGAGATTTTAAGCAAAATAAATTTATGAAAAATATTGTTACTATTTACAATTAATTTTAATATGAATTTTGATAATTGGAATAAATACAAATTGCGAACAAAATGCAATTTAAATTAAATTAAAAACAAGGCTGACCTGAGTGAGTGGAAGGTTATAAATAATTTGTTTATATGGTAGTGATAGTATGGATAAATTGAAAATTAAAAGTTTTAAATATTTATGAATTTTTGAAAAATAGGTAACTAAACATAAGCTTAGGTAAGCTTATTAATAATAAATATGACTCTCTAACAATTGACTTTTTCATAGGGTGTGTTTGACTTATAATTAATGATCTGGGTAGAATAGCCTTCAAACCAATTTTTAAATTTTGATGTGAGGTAAGAATTTATATTGAACGTATGTTATATTATTAGTGATAATGTTGTTATTATAAATATTACAAATGAATATATAATATAAGCTTTTAAATATTTAGATTGTCCTTGAGGATGGCCGAAATGGCCGAAACGTTGGACTATTGATGAAATAAAAGGGTTGAGATTATACAAGGATATAATTTTCATTTATTTAATAAATTCGTACAATGTTTATATCCTGTTTTTATTTAACCTTGACGAAGCCATGCAAAGAGGTGCGAAATGTTGGTTAAAAGTAAATTTTTTTTTCTACTATTTTGGTATTTTTATTGACCGCCACTCGAACTATCTTCCTACAAACTAAATATTTGTTGTTTGTTTTTATACAGTAAAAGAGACAGCCTTTGAAATCCACGTTTACATTAGGACCCCCAAATTACCCATGAACAGAGAGTACACTAATGGAGGAGAGGTAATGAGAGCCGAAGCACTGGTACAGGTACAGGGACGGAGCGGTTAATGAAAACGCGGCGAGTGCAGAGCTCCTACGTGCCCCAGGGAGGACCACACGCAAGTCCTCTTAGCCCCATCCTATCTCCTCCATCTCAAATCTTCTTAGCGCTGTCCTTTATTTCTTACACCTTAGTTAGCTGAGCTTTTTGTAAGGACCTCGCTTCTGGGT
The DNA here is from genome assembly GCF_000696795.3 of Halyomorpha halys. Taxonomy (NCBI): domain Eukaryota; kingdom Metazoa; phylum Arthropoda; class Insecta; order Hemiptera; family Pentatomidae; genus Halyomorpha; species Halyomorpha halys. Next base: position 129,233 of record NW_027111537.1, read on the forward strand.
CCCAGTGGGCGTCACGATGTGGGAGGATAATTGGGCGGATAGAAATCTGGATTAACTTTTCCAAATGTATATAGTTATCTAAAGACGTGAGGATGAGGATTGTCCATTTATAATCCTCTACCTATATCAGTATCCCCATGAAGCTCTGAGTAGATTTTTAATTCTATAATGATAATTTAATAGTTGATTTGAGAAATACATAAATAAGCAGAAGATGATTGGTCAGGAAAGAAAATAAATAGGTAACAACTTATTAATTGCTGCCAACGTTTTGGACAGCATTTCAAATCTTCATAAGGTCTAAAAAATAACCATAATGTATAACAGAATGATTAGAATCATATATATAATTCTAATATAAGATACATAATTAGTGTTGCAAAACATGAATAATCCAAGTAGAAGATAACGCTGTATTAGAAAAATAATGTTAATATTAAGCTACATGGCTCATTACCAGTGATGCGGCGAGAGGAATGCGCAAGGATCTCTTGAGCTCTGCTCTACCCCTCACACGTGGGGGATAGAGTGGGCTCAGGGATCCTCAGGTCGATTGTGTAAATATTGTATATATTATTTTATCAT
>NW_027111537.1:130067-131504 GCF_000696795.3 Halyomorpha halys
CTGTGTGGCAGATTGTTATATCTATCAATAAATAAATCTATCAATTCAAAAAAAATAAAATAAAATAATATTAAGCTACAAGACAAAGATCTAAACTTCCAATCCATTACAAAAGAATGATCTACATGGGCATTATAAGGCATAGCTGGACATACGTAGTTCAGATTTGGGGCTCCACTAAACCATCAAATTCCTCCTGAATCCAATCCGTACCGTCCAAAATCATTCGTAAAATCCTTAATGTTCCTTACTTTGCAACAAATCAAGTCATCCTTGAGGATAGTACAAGAGCCGGGAGGAAAAAATGAGTTATTTCACCCCAATTTTCTATTACTTTAATTAAAACTATGTGTAATTACAAGTCAAAGATGATGAGTCTGCCAAGTATAGTTAGGAGGAATAAAAAATTGTGGCTGTTTCATCTTAAAAAAATCTTAAAAAAATATTAATTTTTCATTCGGAGCTTTATATCTATAAAACTACCAACAACAATAGAAAACCTAAGAGGACATTATTTAAAGAAGAGTAAATTTGCTGAAATATTAGCCCTAATAGAGTTATTTACCTTCAATAGTTCTCGAGGTATAGCCTTTTAAAAACCAACATTTCATAAAAATGTACTGAAACATCAGTAGTTAGTTAATTTATTTTGAAAAATCTATATTTCAGGAACTATGTGACGTACAGATGTCTATTATCACTTGAATTAAAGATAGTTTAATGGACTATAAGGAAGTTTATGACCTTTACCTTTGTAGGAATACAAGTTTTCATGATATTTGCTAAAATAAATTGGTTTATAGTTGTTCGGACAATAAGTTTGATTAATGAAAAACGTAATTTCAGAAACCATTGGACGTACAGATGTCTGTTTGTACTCAAATTAAAGCTAGTAAATTTGCTATAAAATAGTTAATAATGTTTATCTTTGTAGGAGTAGTAGTTTTTATGATATTTGACAAAATAAACTCTCAAAATGTTATTTAGAGTTGTTCGTATGAAATGTTGGATTTTTGAAAAATATATCTCTAGATCTATAAGACGCACATATGTCTGCCAGCACTCAAAATAAAGGAAATTTAACTTTCCTTTAAAATAGTTTATTACACTTTACACCTAGGAATAGTAGTTTCCTATAAAATAATTAATAATGTTTATATTTGCAGAAGTAGTAGTTTTTATGATATTTGACGAAATAAATATTTACTTATTTTATTTTTATATGTATTTTGTCTTTCCTCTTGCCTAATTTTAATATTATCTTTTTGAAATAGTACAACACTATTTATGTAATTAACATGAAAAAATAAGTGTCAACCACTGATCTCAACTCTAATAGCTAAGCTAATGTCATTTAGCAGACACAATAGAAAATAAATTGGCGCAGAGGAGGTGTGTAATTTGCATGTTAAAACTGAATGACGAGAGTAGAACCCA
>NW_027111537.1:133414-133798 GCF_000696795.3 Halyomorpha halys
TCGACAACCTTCGAAAATAATAATATTTCTTTTTCGAGAGCATTGGTTCTAAAAGACTCAACAAATTTCGTAGAAAAAATCATAAAAGTACTTATATTTAGATAGATAACACCAACTTATTTGGTGTTTCACTTAGACTGCACCACCAACCATCTTCTCCTCGTAAAAATATTCATAAAAGGTAAATAAAGTAAAAAGGCCGTAGTAATCAAGAAGTTGATCGCTCAGAATAAAACTGTAATCTAAACTATAATAATAATAATAAAATAATGATATATTCTATTCTATTTTTATCTATACTGTATACTTCGTATCTCTTTTCTAACATATATCATTTATCACTCATACATCTTTATTATATGATCGATTTATTAGTTCCATTTT
>NW_027111537.1:135428-136622 GCF_000696795.3 Halyomorpha halys
TTTCTCTTTTCTTCTCTCGTCCCTTTTTCAAATTAACTTGTTTCTTTTTACTATTAGAAGACAATTGTTTGTTTTATTTAAGTGTACCAATATCATTTTTTTGTTATTAATTTTACTTCCCTCTTTTATTAAGAAGCATTGTTCTTATCTATTTATTTTCATTTTTTTTCTTTTAATAAGAACATTTTATATAGTTAGGGGTGTCATTTGTGTGACTATACTCCCTCATAATCAACTGTTAAAAAATATATATATAATATAAGTTATATCAACCATGTAAGGCCCACCAGGCCGATCTGGTATAAAAATAAAATAGAATCTATAAAGACTTTATGCCCGCATTATACAGACATATGACTAAATTAACATTTTAGTTTTGTGTATTATTTATAAAATTTAGATTTATTTAATCTTTGTTGTTTGCTATCATATATAAAAGTTGTTTTTAATAAATTGGTAAATTTAGTTAGATTGTTCATCTTTGTGGTAATAGATGTAGGAGATTATTGTTATAGTCTATTTGGTTGATATCATAATGAAAGATAACCTTCAGGAAGATGATTATTCTCCTTGATTAAAACTGTATAATCGTTGATATTATAAAAAGTTTTTTAATTATTGACAATAATATGTTTAATATTAGCATATAATGACAAATAAGGAGTTAATTCTATGTTATATATAAAATAATTGATCAGGTAAATAGTTTAATGAATATTGTGATATAGTAGTAATGTTGTAAGCATATGTTAAATTTTCTTGAATTTGTTTTCTAGCAATCTGAAGATGGGGGATAACGCCGAAACGTGGTTGTATGTGAAATAAACTAATACATTTAAATAAGGAAGATTGTGTTCATTTACCAATTTTATATTAGGTTCTAGAAACTCTTCTAGTAGAAGAACATTAATTTAACAAATCGATCTTTCTGCTTATAAAAAAACTTTCTGAACTAATCGTATTGATACATTATTGCATATGTCGATTTTGAAATCGTGTGTCTAATAGTGGGAGTGGGTAGCTCATTGGTAAGGGAATCGAGTGTGGCAGGTGATTGTTATCTGTTACCTGTAGCCGTTGAGTCAACCCTGTGGGTTCAGGTGCCCTCCGGGGTCTATCTAGCCTCATACAGTAGGGGTATTCATGATATTTGGTTTAATATGTTAAAGCGTGTTAAATGGAAAAACTCATGTT
>NW_027111537.1:137277-140779 GCF_000696795.3 Halyomorpha halys
TCTTATGCATTTAACGTTTAACATGACTTCAAATAGGGCTGCTCACAATCTTATAGTTATAAGATTTAACATGGTGAAACATTTAACATTTAACACTACATCATGAATACCCCTAGTGGGTGCCCATAATTGGGTAAAAATCTTGAGGAATATTTTTTTTTTTTATTTTTGCCCCTTGCGCAAACGTTGGTCTAGTAAAAGAGTACTTCCTTACATAGAACTGCACCACTAACGCTTCATTGACTACAACCCAGAGGTACAGATTCAATTTTTTTATCTGATATAATGTATCTAGTTAACAGGTACTGTAAATAAGGTGAGATATTGATGCTGCATGGTTGAGCTCTTATTAAGTTCACTTGTACCTTCCATGTTAAAAAAAAGGAATTAAACTGGATTTAGAGAATGACACAATTCTTCCTTATTAAAATACAATAATTTATTTCATATCATCAGCAATTTCCCGAAACGTTGAAATTTCCCCCATCTTCAGGTTGCTAAAAAAACAAATTCAACAAAACCATAAACATGCCCTTACAACAACACTAATATATCATATATACTTCAAAACTATTTACTTGATAACAAAAACATATATTTTTTTAACACCACACTAGGTTTATACATAGATGAAACATCTAAAAAATTAAAAACAAGAATTGATCAACATAAGATCAATTGTAAAAATATATCAAAAATATCAAAACTACCTACAGCATTGGCACAACATAGTATTAAATATAAACATCAATTTGATGTTAATAATCCAGAAATTTTAGATATAGTCAAGAATAGTAGGAATAGAAAAATAATTGAATCAGTACATATTACAAAAAACATTGACAAAGCAATAAATTATAAAAACTGATACAAAAACTTTAGGCACACATTATATGGATATTATAAATAAATTAGCGTTTTAGTTTTTATGTGGTTTTTTATATAATATAGAATTAATTCAGTTAAAGTGTTTATATTTATAAAAGAAAATATTTTTATATAATAAATAGAATAGAAATGGTTTTTGAAAAATTATTAATTTTAGCTTTTATTGTACATCTTTGTGGTAATGGAGGTAGGAGACAACTATTTTATAGTCTATATGGTTGTTATCATAATGGAAGATAATCTTCAGGAAGGTAATTATTCTCCTAAAATGTATGACTAGTAACAAGTTTTTATTCATTAAATGATATTAATAATATTATATATTAGCAAGAATGACAATAAAGGAGAAAATTATATGTTATATACAGGTTTTTGTTATCAAATAAATAGTTTATAAATAGTTCTTAAGAATATATGATATATTAGTGTTGTAGTAAGCGCACCACTGCATGCTTATGCGCGCATGCTTATGGTTTTGTTGAATTTGGTTTTTTAGCAACCTGAAGATGGGGGAAATCTCCCGAAACGTTGTTGCTGATGATATGAAATAAATTATTGTATTTTAATAAGGAAGAATTTATGTCATTCACTAAATCCAGTTTAATTCCACAATACTCTTCCAGTAAAAGATCATTAAGTTTAAAAATAAAAAGGATTATTATGAACAACTAAAAATTATTTATGAAAATTGATATTTGAAAAACAATACGCTAAACTATAGAAAGCAATTTTACATAGGTTAAAGAATGTCACTTTTAGAATAGAATAGAAAATAAATTTTACTCTGGAACAGAGCCCCTTCAGAGTAACATATATGAACAAATTATATGAAAACAATCTAACCAGAAATTAAAAGTAGAAATAACTTTATTTATACATTGTCAAAAATATAAATAAATTACAATAAAATAAATTCTTAATTTAAGTCTTAATTTTTTTTTTACAACTATATTAATATAAAAATACATATAGAAAATTTGATGTTAGATTACAATGGTATGATAAAGACATGAAGAAAAACTACCCATTGGCACGACGCTAATGACATTTCTACATTATAAGGCCTCGAGGCCATCTTCTTTTAAGGCACTTGGTAGGATTTTCAAAAATGGAAGAGGAAGCAAGGTTAGAAACTTGATGGTTTGGACTGGATCAGTTACATATTAATGTCCATTAAGGTGTTTATGGATGAGTTTATTTATGGCAATGTAAGGAGCATTGAGGATTTTACGGATGATTGGATGCGAGAGGATCTCGAAGGTTTAGTTGAGCCCAAAGCTCAACTACGTATGTCCAGATAGGCTTTATAATTGCCATGTAAATTAGTCTTTTGTAATGGATTGGAAGTTAAGACAGTTTGTCTAGTAGTGCTGTAATAGTCGAAATCGACGTGAAGTTTCCTGTCCTTACTGTCTTCTGCGAGGATTCCAGGTTAGTTGCTTGTCCAGATATAGTCCAAGGCAGCGGATCTGATCGGCAGGGGTAAGAGTAACATTATTAAATAAAACTGTAGGGGAGTTGGTAAATTAAAATATAGAAATAGAAAATCAAAAAATCATTACATATATAATACTTTATTTTATTTCTAATGTATGATATAAAATCTGTAAACAAGAAAAAAACTGTTATTTCAAATTAAAAGAAGAACAAAAGGGGAAAAAAAATATTTTATTAAAAAATCTTTGGCTTCTGATAATATAATACAATGGTACTAACCAGGGAAAAGGCTGCCAGATACACCGTCATCATTTCTGCGTCGGGATTGTGTCAGTAACTTCCTGTAGACCGACGGGCCTCACAAAACCGGAGGAAGAGAAAGAGAAAAAGTGTGTTTTTTTATCAGGAGAGGTCACCTATATTGTGAGAACGCCCACTCAAGTTTTGATCACGCTCGATGTTGCTATATGTATAAATATTGGGAGCAGGTTCAGTGGTTAGGCACTGCACTACAAACTCTAATGTTAGAATTCGGCTTTAAAAGATGATTATTTATCCAGTTACTGTAGTTGTGAGTCATCCTAGTGGGTTTGGGAGCCTTCTGTGTTCCACCCAGTATGATTAAATGAGTATCCTTAATTGAGGAAATTCTGGCGGTTGAGCGTGATTCTGAACAACTCACCTGGTACAACCGTTGATCTAGTAACAGTACTTGATTACAAAGTACTGTACTCCATAATTTTAATGAGGGTACAGATTTATTTGTTTATTTATCCACTGTTAATTTCAATATTTATTTCCAAAAATTAAAAACAAAAGTTTCAATTTGACAGCCCTGGCGAAGCCCTGCAAACTAAGGTGAAACTTTAGTTAAAAATAAATAGTTTTCTTTTACTATCTTGATACTTTTATTGACAGGCACCCGGACTATCTTCCTACAATAAATAGTATTTGAATAACAACACCCACTGTGCTTTAATATTAGTATTATATTGAAAAAGATCGACTGGCCTATCAAAGTGTGGCAAAAGAATGTTTAGAAGCGAAAGTTGATATTGGCTTTTAGTCCAGAAATTCATAAATATCTATTTAAAAGGATTTAGTGAATGACATAAATTCTTCCTTATTAAAAACCAATAGTTTATTTCATATCATCGGCAACGTTTCGGGAGATTTC
>NW_027111537.1:142534-143621 GCF_000696795.3 Halyomorpha halys
AAGATGGGGGAAATCTCCCGAAACGTTGCTGATGATATGAAATAAACTATTGTTTTTTATTAAGGAAGAATTTATGTCATTCACTAAATCCTTTTAATTCCATAAAACTCTTCCAGCATAAAGGATTATTAAATTTATAAATATCTATTTTTTACCCCAAAATATTCGCCCTATATCGGCCCTTTGTTCCTTTTTAAAAATGAAAGCAATAAAAAATAACTTTAATACTACTAGATAAATCCCACCAAATCACATTTACCCTTCGTCGTAATCCCATTACTTCTTGCCCTACATTATCCTTTAATAATACCCCTCTTATTCCTGTCGAACAGATCCGTTACTTAGGACTACATCTGGACAAACGACATGGAATCCTCATACAAGACTAAAAAGACAAAAAACTGCTCGTCGATTCCGACTATTACAACATTTACTAAACAAACAATCTGATTTGCCAATCCATTACAAAAGACTGATCTACATGACTATTATAAGGACTATCTGGACATACGGAGTTGAGCTATCGGGCTCCACTAAACCATCAAATTCCTCCCGAATTCAATCCCAACAGTCCAAAATCCTTCGTAAAATCCTTAACGCTCCTTACTTTGTCACAAATCAGATCATCCATCATGACCTCAATGTGCCATATGTTGCCGATTTGGCCAGAACCAGATACCAATCCTTCCATAATAAAATTCTCAACCACCCAAATCCACTTGTTTCTAACCTGGCTTCTCCTCCATTACCTAATAATTCTCCTAGGCGTCTGAAAAGAAGATGGCTTCGGGATCTTGTCTTCTAGAAATGTTATTGGAGTTCTATCAATGGGTAGATTCTCCACATATTTCTATCATGTCACCATCTCACTATAACACACAGCAAATTTACTTGTTGTATATATGTCATACAGTTGTAAATAACAATAAATAAATGATTAAATAAAAATGATTAATTAATACTACTGGAATAATCGTCACCAATCTTGGTAATGGCTTAGGGCTCTATAAAATGCACCCAAGGCTAAAAACCGTCCATAGGTTGAAGTAGTATAGATTTATTATATATATTTTTTTAATATAAACAT
>NW_027111538.1:0-1590 GCF_000696795.3 Halyomorpha halys
TAAATTGTTTACATTTAAACAGAAATTCGATATTAATGTGTCTGTTTGTATTTGCACAATTTGACGATGAATGACGTTAGTATAATCTTAAAAATGTACTCGCGATTTTACATCTAATAATTTTAAGCATAAAGTAAATAAAATGATCCCTGAAGGGTTCATACGATTCATATGTTTCTTTTTCAATAAACACAAATTATAAATGTAATTAAATTAAACACTAATACTACGTAAATACCATTTACAAAATATTTACAAATTAATTAAAGTAAATAAAATGATCCCTGAAGGGTTCTTACGATCAAACATTACTGAAGGCCGGCGCACTATTTAATTCTTTCACAGAAAAATGTTCCAATAGTCGGTAGTCAAATGTTGTAATTATATTGCCATTCTTTTAGACCAGAGCGCTGAAACTTTTAAAATGGACTCAAGGAAATATAATCTTTGTATTTAAAATTTACATTATGACACATGTGTGCTCGCTGTTAATAATAACCCATTAATTGTATCCAAAAATCTCCAATCCCATATCACAGCTCTCGAAGATTGGTGTCGTAATGGGAGGATTAAGATAAATTCCAACAAATCCCATCAAATCACCTTTACCCTTCGTCGTAAACCTACTGATTGCCCTACAGTCTCGTTTAATGATGTTACTCTTTCCCCTGTCGAACAGATCCGTTACCTTGGACTACATCTGGACAAACGATTAACCTGGAATCCTCACACCAGACTGAAAAGACAGGAAACTGCACGTCGATTTTGACTATTACAGCACTTACTAGACAAACGGTATAAACTTCCAACACATTACAAAAGACTGATCTACATGACTGTAATAAGGCCAATCTGGACATATGGAGTTGAGCTTTGGGGCTCCACTAAACCTTCGAATTCCTCTCGTATTCAATCCTTACAATCCAAAATCCTCAGAGCTTCAAACTTTGTTACAAATAAAATCATGCATAAAGACCTTAATGTTCCCTATGTAACCGATCTAGCCCGAACCAGATATCACTCCTTCCATTATAAACTCTCTAACCACTCAAACCCACTAGTTTCTAATCTTGCATCCTCTTCCATTCCTGACAATCCTCCGAGGCACCTGAAAAGAAGATGGCCACGAGACCAACTAATGTAAAATGTCATTAGAGTGCTATCAATGGGTAGTTTCTCTACACGCCTGTAACACTACAATTTAACTTACATCAGATTTACTAAATTTATTATAATGTACAGTTGTAAATAGCAATAAATAAATATTGAAAAAAAAATTACTTTATTACTTATTATAAGTACTATCTAACCTAGATAATCTATTAAATTATTTATATATCTCTATAACTTTTGAAGCCTTATAGTAATAAAATTATGAAGTTTCATGGTGTTTTAACTTTAAAATCCATCACTTTGGAAAAGGAAGTTAATCATTTTATAATGTTGTTCCAATGGCGTGAACAATTGGTAATAATAGTAAAAAATTGTTGTTATTAGCAATAATAACATAATAGTAAAAATATAGCACAACAGATTAATGAAGAGGTGACCAATTGTGGTTATAAAATAGAATTACTTCCCCTTGAAATC
>NW_027111539.1:0-2429 GCF_000696795.3 Halyomorpha halys
CAAAGTTAAATTCATGGTTCAGTTTTATGCTGTGGTAGGCCAGAGCTGTGAAATTTATATTTCTAGCGTTTTTACAATTGGTTATATGTTGCTTAATTCTAGTTTCCAGTTTTTTAGATGTTTCACCAATGTATACTTTTCACAATTTTTACAATCTATCTTATAAAATGCATTTAGTTTTTCCCTCTAATCAACTTTGTCTTTCATGTTTGACAGCTTATTCTGTAACTTATTATTGTTGTATAGACCGGTTCTGATTTTTATATGGTCATCATTCAAGCTTTAAAAAAATTTTATTATTGCTATTACTATTTGTTTATTATTGATTAAAATAAATAACGATGAAGATCGTTATGATAGTTTTATTATTGTTGTAGGTTTAAAGTACATGAATATGGGACAGTGGTCCCGAAACATTGTACCATATTATGATAATTTAATATAAACTTCTTTCAACTGGAAGTTATTAACCTCAAAAAAAATTTTATGAAGTAAATAATTGTTTTTTATTATTATTTAATGATGTAAATATTCAATGATGAAATATCTGTCTTATCGAAACAGAACTTAAATTCCCAAATTCAGGCTCGAGGAACGAAAAATCCATCTGTGGTGTTGTACTAGGCTTGTTGTAATTTAATTCCAACTAACATAATTCATTAACCTAACATTCAATTAAAACTTTAATATGTATATAAATTAACTAGGTTATATTTTGCCTTTTCATTTTTAATTTATATATAAAATAACCACTCACACAACTAATTTCCACTGTGAAACAGAATCCAACTCTTCTGTCTGCTAAATAAAAGAGAGGTGAACATATATTCCGAGGGTGCTGTGACAATTACAGAGACGCCAAAACAAGTTAGGACAGGAGGCAAGGAAGGGTCCTGGAAGAGGTAACTCTATATCGTAGGAAATGAGATTGTAATCCCAGGGGTCCAACATACATGTGTATATACACCTTCCAATGTATTCCAGAATAAAAACTGTCTGTATGTCTCCTTTTTTATTAGGCCTATGTGTGTATAATGGTAATAGCTATGATGCGAAATACATCTGAAGTAATATTAGAACCTAATGGACACAGCAGGTTTATTATATTATACATTGATTATAATATATAATTTAAATAAAGCAGTGTATTTTTACTATATATTGTACTCGTATAGATAGTTGTAAATTGTGTTTATGATCAATTTAAAATATACCCATCAATATAAAATACATGCTTTATAATAACCAAACATATCCAAATAGTTTCAACCTTCTTTATCAACCCATATCAGTCGCTAGATTTTTATACGTGATCCTCACTAGGTTGTAGTTGATTTCCATAAATATGCAAAAAAAAAAAAATCAGTATTATAAGAATAATATTTTTTTCTTAATTTAGAACAATTTTGATCCTTTTTTCCTCTCAACTTTTTTAGGTAGGGCCAAAGAAATCAGTGTGTAGTTGAAGGAAATAATGTAATTGTTATATAAAAATAAAAATAATAAAAACAGTCTGTCTTTGACTTCCGTAAAAACAGCCCTGAGGAAGCCCTGCAACGTGGGGCGAAACGTTGGCTCAATAAAAATAGTATAATTATTTACTATTTGAATTTTTTTTTTACCGCACCCGGACCATATTCCATTCATCTATACACACGGTCAATCATCAATAATCTTCCAAAAATAAAAATACTTTTAGTAGGTGGTATCCTTGAGAATGGACGATCTGAGAGGTAGGAGTGGAGGGTAAGGTATAAGGTTTGGGGTAATATGGATCTGAGCTTGAAAAGCAATCCGGAAATAAACAGTAAATGGAAACGGTAATAATAACAGATAGATAAGAGATAAAATAAGAGAATAGATATTAAAGAAAGTACAAATTAAGAGATGAAAAACTTTGTACTTTCTTTAGTATTTCTTATTTTATCTCTTATCTATCTGTTATTATTACCGTTTTCATTTACTGCTTACAACCTTTAATTTTTCTTATTAAATTTTACTTTTCATTGTATACCCCTGTTATTTTCCACTTATGTGTTTTTTTTGTTGTTTTTTTTGTAACTATGTCAGTATTTGTATCTTTTTTAGCCCTGACGAAGTCCTGCAACGTGGGACGAAAAGTTGGCTCAATAAAAATGGTATAATTATTTACTATTTGATTTTTTTTTTACCGCACCCGGACCATATTCCATTCATCTATACACACGGTCAATCATCAATAATCTTCCAATACTTTTAGTAGTTTTAAAGAATAAAAGTTGAGAGGAAAAAAGGATCAAAATTGTTTTAAATTAAGAATAAACTAAACCACTCTCAAACAAGCATAAATAAAATAATTAATTTAATAATATTTTTGTTAGAAATTGTTTATTTTACAAATATATGAGATTCAAATAATCCTTTATTTGGAAAAGGTAGTGATATAGAAC
>NW_027111539.1:3078-3460 GCF_000696795.3 Halyomorpha halys
TAAACTTCCAGCTCATTACAAAAGACTGATCTACATATACATATTATGTTTAGATTTATTTTACCTGTGTAAAATTGACTTGGGCATAGCCTGCAAATTTTTATTAATCAATGTGAGGCAGTGGTAGTAAAATTAAGATTGTTCTTGATGATTCAATGTAGTGTGTTTTAATATAGAACGTTGGGGCTATTTGGATATTTTTTTTATTATTAATGATAGTTTTTATATTTATATGATTTCTTATTTAGGTCAAAAAACAAGGAAAAAATAAACAATGATTTCCTGTTGAACAATCTTTTTTTTTTTAAACAGACTAAATGAAATGGTCAAAAATGCACGGTGGTTGTATGTATTTTTACTATATATTGTACTCGTATAGATA
>NW_027111540.1:0-13543 GCF_000696795.3 Halyomorpha halys
CAAAATCTCTTTCTTTTAGGAGCCTCATTAACTCGTATTTTACTCTATGATGTCGAACTTACCCAAGAATATCAACATTTATGTTCTCTATCCCCATCAAAATTGAGTAAGCTAAAAATTCTATTCCCCGACATTGTAACAATCGGATTGAAACAGTAAGTCGTTCATTTATACTTTCAACCAACTCAAGCAACGAATGTAACATGTAAGCTCAGTTTAAGTACGTAAGGATGTATTCCAGAACATAGATTGAATGGACAGTCTAAAGTACAGTTCTGGTTGCGTGAGCTACGGTAATAATTATAATGATTTATCCTTTAGTTACAGGTTGCAACTTGTTGGAAGCTAGAGTGTTAACTCAGGGTTCTGAGGATCATTCCCCTGAGTTCACCACTCCGTTCTCTTCACCGTATCCAACTAATTCGCCAAGTAACCAATACAAATAATGGTTAAAATGACCATAATGGACTTTTACTTTTATTTCGGAATAAACGGCAGTTTTGTGGAATAAACTTATCACAAGATTGACCAAGGCTAGTTCACTGCACATTAACTTGTATGAGCAGTGTTGAGTAGGCAGGGGAACAGCGAACGACTTATTACTGTGCATCATTATAGTTCTTAAGCAATTCAAATTGATCGAGTAATGAGAACATTCTGTTTTGGAGTTTAAAACATTTTTGATAATGAATACTCCGAATAATCGTGAAGAACAGAAACTAGAATAGGACATTATTTCTTATGGTCCTACAAGAGTGACATTTGTATATTATGCATTATAGTGATTTGGAATCTTCATGAGATCAACTATAGCAGCTACAGGTTACTCAATTTATAGTACCTAGCCAATGACAGCCATGTAGGATTGTATAATTACGCGATTCGAAACTGTTTGTATTTGTCATGATGAATTGTTATACAGTTGAACAACGCGTTGAAATGTTAAAACATTTGATAACAGTTTGAATTTATCAAACGTTTTGAGCGTTATAAGAAAGATATGGTTGATCGTGACTATGTTGACATAATTACCCAAATAAATATACAAAATGTCACATCGTGAAATCATTTGAAACCGCTGGCTCAATGATGGGGCATTCACCGCCTAACAGCCGTCGAATTGTGCGAAACACCGAGATTATGGAATCAGTGGTTGAGAGCGTGAGAGGAACCTCTAACTTTTTACTTCCACGACGTTACCAACAAGTCCAGGTCCGTTTGGTTCTGGCAGAGATTTGGTTTCAACCGCGCCACCTGCCACACCATATCAGAATTTGATCAAGAATAAAACTGATATGGATTTCATCCTAATGATAAAGAATATTGTTTCATTTATTTCTAAAAAAAAGAAGAAGAAATATGTTGGAAATAATGCTCTTGAAAACAAAAATAAGCACTTTTTTGGAAAGGGAGGGGGATAAACAAACACGGCTCCGTCTGTTACTGATAACAAACTTTATTTGATTTCTCAATAAAGATTCATTAACAACCTTCAAAATAATAAGAAACTTATTTTCAGAGTTGGGACTCGTATATTTCGTATTTTAAAGATTAAAAAACCTGGAATTGTAATGCATTAACAAAAATTCGATAGGAAAGTCCTCGCTGGGCACGACTGTGGGGTACCATCCAGTTCGACTAAAAACCTTTTGACGCTCTGAATTATTTATCTTAAGAGCCGCTTGGAACAGCTGTCATTGGAGCTCGCTCCCCGCCTTTATACGCTTCCACAATTCCAAGGCTCAAGGCTAGAGAATACCACAGTCTGTTCAGATATTTATTCTATTCTATTAGTAACAAATCGAAGCAGGATAGCCTGCAAAGCGAAATAAATCTATTGTGCGTTGGAGTCCAAGATTGTATACAAACTGCCAACATTTAATATGCCGGAAAGTGGGAAGTAAAAGGGAAATTAGAAGAAACAAATCATCTTAAGTCAACATACCTCAATATAAAGGGTAACGTTGCCAAACTGGAAACATAAACTAAGGATCTCAAAACAAGAAAAAAATTTCATCTGAAGGTATGTCCGCAAACGCTTAGAGATATTCACATCTAAAAATTTTCATTGTTATGAATGATTTACGTTATATGAAATAAATAAAACCAATTTATTTGTTCTAACTACTTTATTAATTAAATGCAAACATTAGGATTTATATTAAATGTTGCTCAAAGTGAAGATATGATCGGAAACGCTTTGTTCAGGAGATGGATTAGATAGAATACTAATATGGCATTTTATCCTCTAACTGCATAAAAACTATTGACAACTAACTAACTATTGGATTAATACTGTTTGGAATTATTAATACTATTGGAGCATTAGGAACTGCCAATAACATTTATCAGTTTGTAAGAGGCTTTCGCAAAGTACTCATCATTATTCCTCCAATTTATACTAATGGTGAATATGCCCATATGTTGTTTGTGTACGGTTTTTGCAGTGGTAATGCTCGTCGTGAATATGCTTACCTCCACGTTTCAACGTCTTAGAGAAACTGGTAGACTTGCTGTAATACCATGTCCTGATAGTATTTTTGTCCCTTTACGAAATGAAGAAAGGAGTGCGACCATATTACAATATTTTGATGAGTTGGAGCAGAATTAAATATTACGCCAACTACAGTATGAAGAATTCTCATTGCAGATGGACTTCACCTATATCATTATCAACGGTTACAAAATTTATTACCAAAAGATTTTCGGCAAAGAAGGTATTTTTCAGATTGGTACTTAAATCGAGCATAATTCACAATTTTCAGGAAACATTCTCTGAACAGATGAAGAGGTACCTTCACAAGAAGAGGTATCTTCAATCATAAAAATAATCACCTCTGGTCGCAGAAAAATCCCCATGCAATTGAGCATCATTTTCAGCACCACTTTCAGTGCAATGTGTGGTTGGGGATATAGGCAATATTTTAATAGGTCCGCATTTCTTGCCGCCTGGAGCTTTTCGGGTACATATCTGGAATATCTTAATAATGATTACTATAATTTAGTTGAACATATTCCACTACAACTGAGAAGGGTCATGTGGCATCCGTAATCCATAATCCGAGTTTTCAAAAGAAATACACGTTTTAAGGTTCTCGGTGACCAAATAACCTAGTCCCACAAAATGATCAGTGAGGCGGTGTGTGAGGAGACTAGCTCAGAAATGGAAAGTTGTACGAAACTGAAATAAAGTGCAAATTTATATTATTGATTTTACAATTTTCTCGGAAAGATACCTTGGATTCACATTGAATTCGCTACGCTACTGTATAATTCATTGGTATTTAATATAATCTAGAAATAAAAAATAAAAAATAAGTATACAAAAATATGTAAGAAAACAAGAAATATGTAAACAAAAAAAGAAATATATGAAAAAAAAGTATATATAAAAAAAAAATATATAAAAAAAAAATTAAAAGGAAGGATTTACAATATCACAGAATGTT
The DNA here is from genome assembly GCF_000696795.3 of Halyomorpha halys. Lineage (NCBI taxonomy): Eukaryota > Metazoa > Arthropoda > Insecta > Hemiptera > Pentatomidae > Halyomorpha > Halyomorpha halys. The sequence goes on from NW_027111540.1 coordinate 3,450, forward strand.
TTCAGAAATAATAAATATACACATAAAAGTAATAAAAATACAAACATAACATGTGAACACAAAAAAAAATTCATCCATAGTAATAACAGTCGGAAAATTCTTTGTAGACAGATTTTGAATCTTGGGTATGTAGTATCTGAAGTATATAATTTTTTTTATTTAGCTTTTTAAGCATTTTTCCTTCATTAAATATTTTAATACGAGGTGCACTAAAGAGGAGAAAAAGACCGAAAGCTATTTGCTGCTAAATTTTCTGGGACAGGCCTTATAAAAAGGGATTTAGCGGATCCCGCTCTTATTAACCCGAACGCTAGACCAAAGCCCGACTTATATCCTCATTTTGAAGACCGGAATTTCAGATCAAAATTTCTCGGTATGCCTTAATATTCGAATATATTTGTACAAAATACAAAATTAAAAACGCTAAAATCAAATTATTACTCAACTAGTTTACCCTAGCGAGAATACTGGCATTAAATATGTTTTCTTCTTGTCATTAACTCATATGAAATATAAGGGATATCGTGATCATTCGTATACACAATACGATAATATTATCAAGGAAGTCTATTCAAACACACAATTCGTAAAGCTACATACTTTATAATGAGTATCTTTAAGTAACAGTTTATTTAATAAGTAATTACGTTGCACCACTGGAAAATATCACTTCATTTTTACACTTAAAATTCAGCTATTCGTAAAGACATGGGAAAGAATAAAACAATATTAGATAAGTGTTCCATGGCGCTGTGGAAGCTAACCTCAGAATGAGGTTTGATCCGTACCTGGTTCCTGCGCTATTTAAAATATTGTTCTTTTTTAGGGCTTGAAAACACAGGGCCCGTCTAACATTCTAAAGCAATGTATTTCGGTACTAATGTAATTATATCGTTAAAAAGTAGACAATGAATAACTGGAGTGTACAGTAACACTTTCCCGACCGTAAAGACCAGTGCAAACATTGTTCCCTGTACCTTTGCTAGTTTTTTTAGAATGTTTATATTTATTTTTTCATCATATTAGTAGAAAAATTACATTATCACCCAAACAAGCATACGAAATGTTTATGAAGACGAAGATTGATTTGAAATTAATTAAAAACTAATAACTTATAAACGAGTTCCCCTAGCTACTTCAGTAAAATACTTAAAAAGTGGATACAAAGTATAATATGCGAGTTGCTAATGCTGCTCCGACTTAAGTGTTTTTCTTCTATTTATTTAAATGTCAGGGGTTTTATATAGTTTACAACCAGATGTATAATATTTGAGTTGTGCACAAATAAAATTTAGGTTTCTTCACAAATTTATTTTAAGCTCTATCTCTAGAATTTATTCTATACATTAAAAATATTACAATATTTTATAAGTAGAATTTTTACAAACCGTATTAAAATTCTTTTAGCCGTTCCGGAGTTAGAATTAATATGAAAACTCGTTATTGTGCTATTTCACAGCAGTGTGCGCGCATTGGGAGGGGGGGGGGGAGGAGGGGGCTCAGTTTGGCACACAGGCATCAGGAGAAAAACCAAAGAATACAAAAAAAAAATTCAAAATCGTTCCACCTCTATGAAGAGATAATATTTAATTTTAATTTTCTTTTATAGGTTCCGAAGGGTGATTATAAAAAACTTTATTTTTCCACTATCGTCATAAAAGGCCAAGATATGAGCAAAAGACTCCGATTTGGACACTATTTTCAAACGAAATGGCGGATGATTATGCTGAGTGCCTTACCACTGAGCCACGCCACTCCAATGTATACTTTTTGTATTACATGAAATAAATGGTTTTTTTTTAATTTAGGTGTGGGAACATTTAACAGATAAATAATTCAAAACAAAATTAACCTAAATGTTCTTTATTTTAGAAAAAAAAAATGAAAAAAGGGAAATTAAAAGTTTAGTAATGTGTTAAAAGTTCAATAATGTGTTTGTGTTGACAAAAGTAATATGGAGAAAGCTTATTCAAGAGTACTGAAAACTAATACATTTCACAAATAACTGGAAGAATGTTTGATATTGATATTATCTGTTTCATAGCAATATCGTAGGTATTGACAGATCGAAGTCTATTCAAAGCTAGGATTTGCTGACTCACTTGTCCACTCCAACTGCTGAGTGTTGACATGACGGTTTTAGTTATCAACATCTATAACTAGAAACTAGAAACAAAAAAGAATCGGTAAACAATAAAATGATTAATTATTCATTTCTAGAAGAAGACTACTATTATTGTGTTAGCTAGGATTTCATTTTTAATAACTGACAGGATGATTCCTTATCAACGCGGTAAATAACAAGAAATTAATACGTCGGTTACTAATCAATTGGGATAGGATTTTTATATTTTCGAATATTTTTTTCTATAAATTTTAAATACAATGACGATGACAGTATTGCGGCCCCTCTTGATGATGAATTGACTCAACTAGTATCTTCAACTCAATTTATTACTCTTTTACTTTTTCTTTAGTACAATGCAATATAATTCTTACCTATTTACTATATTAATATTACTTTTTTAAAATTATTTATGTACTTTTAGTTCTTGTTCTAATTAATTAGTTGTTTCCAACTAATTAGTCCAACCTTATGTTTAATTTTATCATTTTATTTATTTATTTTTCTCCTAGTTATTATTTGAGAATTATTTTTAATATAATACTAATAGTAAATTCATAGAGCACTTTTTGTTTTAAAAACACTTGATTATAGTTCTTTTATTGTATTTTTTTTGTTCTTTTATCATTATTTAATACTATTAATATAATAGCAACGGTAATTTAATACAATAAGATATGACATAACGTATAACATATTCTTAATATAATAACATGTTTCAATGTTAACTTCCCTTCACATATATACAGCATGCGGTTTTGCATGGAATATGTACAATTTCTAAAGAGGAAAAAACAATTTTAAAACAAATATTTATACTGTATGGAACACATCGTCATATTTCAAACAATTTTCAATCAATTTTATTTTAAGGTTAAGAGAGAAAAAAAAAGTTTTTCTACTACTTGGGCCAACGTTTCGACCCACACTGCAGGTCTTTATTAGGGCTGTTATAAGTTGTGGTGAATGGTGAGTAAACATTTGGTTTATTAGTGTACACCTCCACCAATCAGAGCAAACCTGATGAAGAGCAGCAGTTGTGTTGAAACGTTGGATACTAATAAAAGGTAGAACACTATTTTGTATTTTTCAATATCTGATCACCTCCTCATAATTGACATACGGTCAGTCATCAATATACAATAGTTTCATTTCATATATTTTATATAGTTCACAGCTATTTGATTTTTTTCCGTATATATACATATACCATTGTTCCTCAAGGTAGTACACTGTGTCACATTCTCTATACCGTTTATACTGCTGATATCCCAACCCGTCCTAACAGCATATGCTTATAACGCATGTTCACTGTCTGTAAACAATGAGTCTACGACGGCTTCATAAACTCTGCAGTCACATATAACATCCATTGAAGAAGTTCTCAGGTGTCAGAACTGGATAATCAAAATAAATCCTATCAAATCCCACCAGATCACATTTATTCTCCGTCATAAACCTCTACTCTCCAGCCCTAAAATGTCTTTTTTTGATAACCCACTAACCCCTTATTAACAGATTCACTACTTAGGACTCCATCTTGATAGGAGACATACTTGGAATCCCAATACTATACTGAAACGACAAGAAACTGTTAGTAGAATTCGATTGTTACAACACATACTAGACTAACGCTCTAAGCCTCCAATTTACTATAAAAAAAACTCTATACACAATGAAAATAAGACAATTCGGACATATAGAATTGAGCTTTGGGGGTCCACTAAACCATCAAATTCGTCCCGTATCCAATCCTTACAATCCAAAATCCTCTTAAAAAAATAAAATCCTTGATGCTGCTGATTATGTCACAAATAAACTCATCCCTAAAGACTTCAACATCCCATACATTGCAGATTTGGCCCGAAATAGATAGACTTTCATTCCAGAATCCTAACCCATCTAAACCCATTAGTTCTTAATCTATCATCCTTAACAATTCCAGATAATCCTCAGAGGCATCTTCAACTTGTGATCTTCTTGTTTAAATCAATGATTGAAGTACCACCACTGAGTGTTTCCTTTCTAAAATTATCATGTGTTTAATCATGTTTTACCATCGTATTTTTTCATATATAGTTGTAAATATTAATACTTAAATAAATTACACATGAAACTAAAAAATTGGATAAGATATTTTTGAAAAATTGTATTTAATAGCGCTCCAAATAAAAAAATTATCTTCATTTTCTACTACTATCGATTTACAGAAAAAATACCATTAGGTAAAGTTTTTTTTTTTGTTTCAGAATATAGTGTTATGTTTATTTAGTGTGAATGGCACCATTGGAGTCAGTAAAACTCACCCTGAGGGATAAATGCTGGCCGTATGTAGACTCTTACCTGATATTCTCATCACCATATTTATACATCACCTATCTAAAAAAGAAAAAAAAATGGTGCAATTATGGCTTAGGTGCACTTTGACTTTGGTTCATCCTGCTTGAAACCTTATACAGCAGTTGTTGCCAACCTACAGACCAGGCGGAAGTTGAACCCACCTCCACTCCAGGCTTAGTGCAAGGAGTATCTTGGAATCGCCAATGTATCTTGGAAAATATTTGAAAATTAGGTTTCTTAAAAGTACATTATGTTTTGATTTTAAATAGAGCTTACTCTGAACTTGATTTTACTACAGCCGAATTTGAAACTGGAATCATAGTAACACTCAAATAAAATTCTAAATAAAGTTCAAAACTAAGTAAAAAATATGTTTGCTGTTTTCCAACATTTCCTTTGCAATAATTAACTTTTTTTAACTATACATAATTAATTAACCAGGGCTATCATTTGCGTATATTAAAATGTGGAAACAATATACAAAACAACTGGGACTAGATATATTAATTTTTTTTTTCTAGTAAGATTTATACCCCATGATATATATTAACCTTAATTCACATAATTTTTCTTCAGTTAATTCAATCGTCCAGGAAAGGTTAATTTCAAAATCTCCCTCGATACCCAAAAGTAACAGAAAAAAATAGGTTGCATTATGCAGGGTAAAAGCAAGACATATAAACTTAATAGCTTAAATGAATTTCGAATCACAAATTTAATCAAAGTTGGTGGGAACGACTGGAAAGTGAGATGGTGTTAGGAGAGGGAGGAGAAGAAACTTCATACTTAAATCGTTAATAATTATTTTTTGGACCTTTATATGCCAATATATAAGTTATATGTACTCCAGTTGGTCTTTTTATCCTTATAGTAAGTATCTAGCATTATTTATTTTCATCTTTTTAAAATAATACGGAGAGCTATTTACTTGGATTTTTTAATTTTATGTCACTATATTTGAAGTTTTTTTATATGAAATATAATATTCATTGTGAAAATATAATAAAAATTGAATATTAAAATGTTTAGTTTTAAAGATTTAGTTCTAAGTCAAATGGACTCGCTACCGTTTCTTATAGGAAGGTTTTAGGAGATGTAGCAGAAGTATGGGAATGATACTCGACAAATACTTGAGGTAGAACTTGAATTAAAAAGAAGTAAGCTGAGGGACCTTCTAAGATAGAACTCTCATAATGCTAATTGCTGGGTAGTTTGTTCACAGTGTACAATATTTAATAAGTGAGATAGTAATTATGATAACGTAGTTACTAACTATGATTTAAGTACACTTTTTTCTCTACGTAATAATGTTTTGTTATGTGTTTTCACCACCTCACTAGAAATGGATTTAAGAAAAATAAAACTCAGGAAATTATGAATAATTGACATTTGATTGACTATCTAAACTGTCGATTTCCGGTACTAAAAGGCTAAAGCTATATCCACATCCTGAGTTTGTCGCATAACAACAATGCACTTTAGGATATATACATAGCTTATCAATCATCTCTCCTTTTTATTTATTTTTTCAGTTGGCTTTACAGACCTTGTAGATCTTTGGCCGCCCGAATCATTCTTCTCCACACCTGTGTGTCTTTGGCTACTCTTCTCCAGTTTGCTGCATGCAGCTCTTTTGTATCTTTGTTGATTCTACCGAACCATCTGGTTACTGACCTCCCATGTGATCTCTTGCCAACTATAGTGACATTCATTGTTGTGTAGAGGCGTTCTGATCAATTGTTTCGAGATAGATGTCCTGCCCATCTTGACCTTATTCCCTTCATATCATGAGATATTGTCTGAGCAGTTTCATCAAGCATTTCACTGTTAGCTCAGATCAGAATCAGATCAAGTAATTGTTCGCAAGGCCTTCCTTTCAAATCACTCAATTATGCTGTTTGGGTGCCTCTTAGTTCCCAAGTCTTGCAGCCGTGAATCAACTCTACAATTCAATCATAATTTAAAGCTTTGTACAGATATTTTAGCTTTGGCCTCATAATCTTTGATTTTTATGTTTTACTGATGTTGTCACAATACATGTATAGTTCAAGGTGCGTTCAGATATAATGATGAACCAGTGTAAAATAAAGTTGAAGAACCACGCTTACCCTGGAATGATCCTTGATTAGATATTAAAGTAGAGTATTACCATTGGAACAGACATAAAAGTATTTTTTAGTGGCCTTGTCCGATGGATGTATGCAATTTGTCAAGAGTGAATGGAAAACACAATAAAAAGATGAGACAAAAAGGATTATTGATGCTAGCTGTAACGGACTGAACTACAAGGTCCCCGATGTAGGTTGGCCATCCACCTGCCGGGCCCACCTCCCGAAATAAACTTTCTCATTCCTTCACAAACTCACTAACACTAGTGTAGTTTGAAGTCGTCAAATTTAAATGCCAAATTACTATCGATGGCTGGAAGGAATATTTTAAATTCATATTCTTTGATCCATAAAATAATTGAAAAACTCGTTGAATTTTGTTTCACGTAGACTACTGTAATTTTTACTCGTTACTCAGATTAACTTCCTCAGGCAGTCTAAAAATCATATTTTATTTAAGGCATAATGAGAGAGCAGCGAGTGCCTAACTAAACTTACATCTCTATTTAACAATTTTAGAATAAAGTATTATATTACATTGCTACATTTATATATATGTTTCACGGAAAGTATTAATTCAAAATTATACCGCGTACAGAGCCTGGCTTTGAATCACCAGCGTAATCTATTTCTTAGCTAAATCATGCATAGTTAATATTTTTCACTAAATTTATTTTTATTCAACTATTCAATTTTTTATTAACGATTTAACCATTAACGATTTAATGGTTAATCTACATGGTCGACTGTTTCCAGCTCAACACTTTCCGCCTGGTACGAGATTATGATTTATTTAATATTTCGATATTTTAAAAATTGAATATATTAATTTAATTGTAATACCTTAGCACCGACCATTCAATATCATTTCACCACGGTATTTTCTCAAGTTTGAATCATACGAGTACACATATTATGTATGTATGAAAATATGTATATGTTATATGCTTGAAAAATCAAAGGAAAAAGTCAACATTAAAATAACCGTCCAAGACTATACATTATAATAGAATATTAGAGATGATTGATAAGGTATGTACGCTGTTAGTTTTTCTCATGCAACAAACACACGCACAATATACCCTAACGAAATTGCATGCAAGCTACCCAATGTTAGCATAGCTACAGTCCTTTAGCACAGTTAATCGGCAGTGTTGATAGAATCTAATAATGATTATAAATAATTTCAATAGCTAAAATCATACGAAATCTATCTTTCAAAGACAGAGTTCGTATGGGTTGCGAAAACTTCCAGCAAACAACTATGAAACATAGTTATGAAGTCAAACAATTGTATTAGGAACGGAATTGGTAAATGTTTTATCTCACTAATTAAAGATGGCAGTAATCAGTAAGGGAACTACCTTCCAGTTACCAGGCTGGTCCAGCTCTCCTGGTCTCAGTCTGGGTCAGCTTCATCTTCTTCTGGTGGCTCGCCGATGTTGGACGGTCAAGTCCTGCCCATTGTAAAATGTGTTGGGCCCACCACCTCCTTCCATCCGTAAATGAACTCCCTGAAGAAGGGATAATTCTCTTCTTCCATCAACCAGGGAAAGTCCGACTCGTTATTATCGTAAGGGAACTACCAACCAACAGCCCTTCTTTAAATGTTCTATGTTAGAAGGCCTCATAGCTTTCTGTTTTTCATAGGCCTCGGAGAATCATCGAAAATCAAATGAGAAGCAATATTAGAAACTATTGAGTTAGCGTGATTATGGAGTTAATATATAAAAAAAAAAAAAGACGGTACCAATCCTTTCATAATCAACTCCATACAAGTGTGGTGAAAATATGATAATATGATAATGAGGTTTGTTAAACTGAATAATAAGTAAATAAATGAATTAAAAAAAAAGGCTACAATACGAATGTTATAACATACCCACAGTGTGAGTTTTTTTTTCTTTTTACGAGGGTCGGTGGATATTCAAAAGACACGGATAGGCCCATACCTATCCGTGACTGGGATTTTACCCACTAAAACCACCGCCCTACACCTGTTCGAATCGATGATGGATGATCTTCCTGCTCTTGTGAACGTCGGGTTTGCTCCGATGTTCATTAGGAACATATCACTCATTTGTGCGAAAGCTTCGAGGAGAACTTCACCACATCGAACATTTGTTAACCTACTTCCCGATTCAGTTGCCCATGTGTTGAAATCACCCGCTATGATTGCTGGCTTAAGGCAACTAGCCTCTAAGACAATGCGATCCAACAAATTTGCAAAGTCTTCTATTGTGATGTTGGGATAGGGCGTAGCAGCTAAAGATGTACACGTCATTGATCTTCGTCCATATAAAGCCGGAGTGCGATGTAGTATTCACTTCCTGAATAGCTTGAGAATTACAGGCCCACACAGCAGCTTTACCACTGACATCGAATACTCATCGGAGTTTCCATCTAGATTTTTATATTATTCGCATGTGTGTTATAGTTATTATTTTATGTTATTGTCGATGTGCTGTTCCCGTACTGTTTGGTAAAGGAGATCTTGTGCAGCTTCACAATGGTTCAGATTCAGTTGAAGTATTCTGATCTGCGATGTTGTTGGATTTGCATCATTGTTCTTAACGCTGAACGGAAAGCTGGACACTAACTACTTCTGCTGGGGTGGTCAGGCTCTCCTTTTCCCGCACATAGTGCGCATTGCGGTTTCTGGTCACAGTCAGTAGCTTTGTGATCAGCTTTACCACAATTTCGACATAAGGAGATCCTATCTTTTCCAACACAATTCCGGGCTATGTGTTCGTACTGCCAGCAACGGAAACATTTTGCAACTCTGAAGTTTTTCGCGTATAGGGCTAACAACAAGGCCTACTGGAACCTTTCCTATAGCCATAACCTTCCTAGCTTGGAGAACCGGTAGTGAAATAACCGCCGTTTGCGTACCGCCATAGGCTTTCCGGATGTACTTAACCGCATTGACTACGTCTTCTTGCCCTCTCTTCCTCTTTCAACCTCTTGAGGACTACTGTGGTGAATATCTTCGCTGCGTTCCAATGCAGATCTGATAGTAGCATATAGCTCATCACGTTCTCTGGTGTGACGTGTCCTCCACACACTCTCTCCAATTCAATTCTTTCTGCTGCAAAGCGAATGCAAGTAAAAAACACGTGCTCCGCGGTTTCCTCGACAATCTGACATCCACTGAGCATTCTGCAGTGTTGTCCAGTTTGAAGTGGTACTGGTAGGCTCTAAAGCATGACCAAACATTTGGGTCACCATGCTGACGACCATACCACTTGCCAACATCGGGTATCAACCTGTGAGTCCACCTCCCGGAATCTGCAGCCTCCCAACGCTGCTGCCACTGGTCGATGGTTATTTTCCGCTCGTCTTCTCTCGAAAAGTGCAAGCGTCGTCCATAGTGCCTGCTTCTTTCTTCAACAAGGAGTTCCACAAGTGTCATTCGGGCTATCACGCACACCGCTTCGTAGGAAACAGTTCAAAAAACGCTAACTCTCCTTAAGGCTAAATGTACCCTTCCTGGGACGCACCAGAATTTACTTTTCTATTTA
>NW_027111541.1:0-2281 GCF_000696795.3 Halyomorpha halys
CTCATTATAACACACAAATATAATTACATATTTTTCTTCTCAAATAACTATATTAAATTAAAGTAATATAAATAAAAATAAACGTAACTAAATTAGACACTAATAAAACTCAAATACTATTTACAATTATTAACAAGATAATTATATATTACGGCGTTAACAACATATGATGTTTAAATAACGGTAGTTGTGAACTAATGTTGTTTAAATCTTGTTTTAACTCTATTTCAAATGCTCCAAAAGTGAATATATTCTATTTGTCAGGTTGATAAAATATTTTTAAAATGTTGCTAACTATTATTATGAATTATTACATTAGTCGATTATTATTATTATTTATTATTTATAATTAGATTACTACTAATATTATTTATTTTTACGTTAGTTTATTATTATTACTAGGGGGGATACCACCGAACAGCGGACCAACCTGCATATTACAAATTATACAACTATTCATTTAATTGAACTACTTGTTATTATGATAGTATTTTGTAGTTATTACTGTATTATATTTTTCAATATAGTGTAAGAAAGAAAACAAAATTTGAAGTTTTTATTCCAGTATTTTAGTTTGTACTTCAATTTGGCGCCTCATCAAAAATAATGTTCGTAATCGCTTGTTCTCTAAATTGACCAGAATTTTTATTCCGTCTTTGTTCGCGCAAAATGCATTCTTCATCAGTTAATCTAAATTCTTTACGACACATTTCTTTATTCGACTATTCCACTATTCCAACAGGCAGCATTATAGCCACTTGAACAACCTGTACATATTGTAAATAGTCATAGATTTAGACCTTGTTTTTAAGATCATTAACTCCTACTAGTGGTATACTCCAATACCATTAAATATCAAACAGATTAACTCAAATAATGTCAATACTCATTTACTACATTCTTGTTTTAAAATGTAACAACGTTTCAGATAAAAACAAAACCCTACTTCACAGACACTGTTAAACACATAACTTAATTTCAAATATGGCCTTTGAAAAAAAAAAAACGATTCCAGCTTATAAATAATATTGTTTGTAAAATAAAATAATACACGTTTACCACTATAAACTTTTTAATGGAAATAAGAGAGTACATTAGTCGGTTACTATTATTATATATTATTACATTAGCCAATAACTGGTATTATTTATTGGTTGATAATAAAGCTTCATTACTGAAAAAAATTAACTAGAGCATGTGCACAAATTTTTGCAGGGAATTGAATTACCTATCAAGTAACCATTATAATTTACCATGGAATGTATAGTTTTTGAACTATAAAAAAAATATTTTATTGTTTGTAGACTCTTTTAATTTAATCTTATTTATCAGGTTTATTACCTGCCACAGTCTTATTTTTCATACATTAACATATCAACATATTAACTTATATTAGAGGAGTACCAATCTTTTTTTTTTTTTTTTACCCTTCAATAAATTATATTAGGGCATCATACATATATAATACGTGAAATGTATTATATATGTTTATACTAAGTCTTCTCCTTTTGATTACCTTGTGGCATTGTAAGGTGTTGATATCAGTCTAGCTAAAGTGGTATAGTCTAGCTATAGCCAAAGGATCCATGGCGTAGGAATTAATGGAACGTGAAGGACCAATTGGTGTACGGAACCACATTTAACTCCTAATTAAAAAAATCATTATGAAATTTATCTTTGATTATGGAATTTTTTCTTTTTTTAAATTGAGCATTTGTTTTGGGAAAACTAAATCTGGGGATTTATAGGAAGTACAGATGTACATTAGCAATCAAATTAAAGCTTATGGTTTATATTATAAAGTAGTTTAAAACTTTTATCTTCGTACGTGTAGTAGTTTTGCCAAAATAAATAAAGAAAATTTTGTTATCTAATTGTTCGGAAAAAAACATTTGGTTTATCAAAAACTATACCTAAGGAAAGATTTGACGTAGAAATATCTATTAGCTTTGAAATTGAGACTAGTTAAATGTACTATGAAGATATATATTAGCACTTAAATGAAAGCTGTTTGAATGTATGATAATGTAGCACTAAGTATTTTTTTTTGATAGTTTTTATGACATTTGACAAACTAAATTCAGGAAATATTGATTTATCGATGTTTGGAAAAAATGTTTGCGTTATGAAAAACAATAACTCGAAACCTTTTTTTTTTTGTTCTGTAATGTTAAAAAAAAATTTTACACCCAACTAATGCATCACAAACACTACAGGTACACATAACATCTATTGAAGAATGGTGTAAAAACTGGAGAATCAAAATAAATCCTGACAAATC
>NW_027111542.1:0-563 GCF_000696795.3 Halyomorpha halys
TTTTAAGGGGGAATCTGGTGTTGCTGAAAATGGAGCAGCTTGTTATTGATGAAAACCCTTTAATTAATTTGGTTTTCGAATAATTTTTCGAGAGGGGAATAGTCATCTAATTTGGAAAATATGCTAGTATGGATATTTTTCTCAAAAGTAAATTTAATTTTTTAGTCAAGATAAACTCAATTAAATAATTTACTATCATTTGGTAATGAGTTGACATTATTTATCATTCTTGGTAAAGTACAAAACCTAATGTAATTTCTTTAGTGGGAAGTTATAGCAAAAGTCAAATATTGCCAGGTTTGATGAGTAGGCACATCAATGTCAAAACAATTGAGAATATCTGAACAATCAACGATATTTTGAAATAATTTATAAACCAAAACCATTTCACAGTTAAATCATAGGTTTGCAGCAGTAAGGAAGTAACTCCTATAAAATGTTGATTGCTTAAAAAGTTACTAAATTTACTTTTTGAGATAAATATTTTTTGAAACCACTTTTTTAAAATAAGTAAATGAGTATTAAGAAATCACATTGGGTTGTCTGGAATCCACTCTCCTCTT
>NW_027111542.1:2558-3314 GCF_000696795.3 Halyomorpha halys
GATAGAAGAGGTGAAGAAAAAGATGCGATAATTTCTACAGTTTCTATAATATATTTGGAAATTCAATTTAAAATTCAAAATTACATATAGGTAAACCTTTCTACTTGTGGGTGCGGTAGCAGTGTGGTAAGACGTGATGCTACTAACTCCAAGGGCCCAGGTTCGAATCCTCCAGGTGGGGAGAAAATTGTTTTCTGTTATTCTGAAGCCGTGAGTCAACCCTGTGGGTTCTGGAGCTTTCCTGGGGTCTACCCAGGCTCATAAATTGGGTAAAAATCTGTTGGTCGAGCAGGATTCTGAACAAATCACCTCCTTGCACAACTGTTGGTTAATTAAAAAAATTAATAATTTAATTTAATTGTTTCTTTTCCCCCCATTTTCAATAAAGAAAATAAATCCTTTGAAACTTTTCACACTTATGATAAATACTCTTTGATGAGACTTGGGAAGAGTTCAGTGAGTAAGGCATTTACCTGTTACTGTAGCCGTGATTCAATGTTCGGGAGCCCTCCAGGGTCCTTATTGACTCTATAGTTAATCTAATCAGCATTTAACTAAGTAAATTCTTTAATTACATTATTTCTTAATTATTTTTTATTCAAAAGATACTCTTTGAGACATTTTCATGAATTTATGTTATTGAATCATGTGATAGTGATTGGTCAATTTTACTTCTTTGAATTAAAGCAATAATTGGTTTTATACTTTTTAAGCAATTTATTGCTTAAGTGTATGCTTATTGAGGTTTGGAATTTT
>NW_027111542.1:3844-4639 GCF_000696795.3 Halyomorpha halys
TAATAGTACAGATTTTAAATTTTTTTTTTTTTTTTTTTAACCTTTCTACTTAGCTGCACTGACCAACAGCAATGCTTTACAGTGAGTAACTATAGCGATTATAGTCGAAACTAATAAATAAAATTTCATTGTCATCATTTAAATTCCATATTTAAGGTAGATATATGTATGGGATGTGACATCAACTTTTTCACTATCATCGACCGACCGGAATGACCACTAATAGATTAGATTTTATCCAAAACAGCTCTAATGATTTTGATTAATCTCGGTGGATTAATGAGTAATCAAGTGTTCTTAAAAACCAAATAGGTCTCATCCTGATCTAAATAGTCCAACAGGGCTTAAGTGCCAAATTTCCTAACAATGTCCCTTAAAATACCTTTAATTATGTTTGTAGGAAGATAGTTCAGGTGGCTGTCAATAAAAGTACCAAAATAGTAGAAAAACTATTTATTGTAAACCAACGTTTCGCCCCACTTTGCAGGGCTTTGTCAGGGCTGTCTTGATTGAAAGAAGGATGAAAACTGAATTATATATCGAAATATCTTTTTCCAATTTAATTTTGTTTATTTGAAAAATAAAAATAAAAACGAGTTCTCATTGTTAGTAATAGTAAAGAATGTGTAAATACAACATATTAAAGATGTATAGGAAGATGGTCAGGGTTGCGGTCAAAGGAGAAACAAAAATAGTTCACAACTATTTATTTTTTATCGGAAAATAAATAGTTGTAAACTATTTTTGTTTCTCCTTTGACCGCAACCCTGACCATCTTCCTATACAGGAAAATAA
>NW_027111542.1:6199-6447 GCF_000696795.3 Halyomorpha halys
AATTTTTGAAGTATAGTATTGAAATTATGTGGTTTATATAAGAAATGGGGAATTAATCCACAAAAAAGACAATTTAATGAATTATGACATCAATGATTAAGTTTGAAAATGGTCTAAGGGACGAAACGTTAGAGGTTTTTAAAAATAAAAAGTCGAGAGTAAAAGTGGATCATTGAAGTTTATGTTAATAATATAAAATTTTATTGCAACAGAAAAATAAAAATTATTGTTCATAATTTTGGTCTTAC
>NW_027111543.1:0-1787 GCF_000696795.3 Halyomorpha halys
AGTCCAACTCTCTTGTAGGCCTACCTTCTGCGCCATAACCCCTGATGAAGATCTGAAACTCAGGTCGAAACGTCGGCATAAAATAAATAAATATGGTTTTGTTTATTTATGTTGTTCTTTGCTGACCGCACCCTCCAACAAACTTCTCCAATCATTTTCTAAAACGATTTGTCGTCACCCTCTCAGACGCTTTCCTCTTCCAAATATCTTAAATATTTTCTACTTTTATTTTTTTACCCGCTTGTAACATTTCCTCTTAAAAAAAACGCTTTGTCATCTCCGTAACGTATTTTTCAACTACCTATGTATATATTCTATTTTCCACTTCTTTCATCACTTTAATTTTATTAATACCATTCTGTACAATTATTTACTTTATGTCATTCTGTTTATATTTTATTTTTTATTTTCTGTATTCATTGGTTGTTATCTTGTTCTTTTCTTATCCCTGATGAAGGCTAGAAATTCTGGCCGAAACGTTGGCACTATTAGGACCCCTCAAACACCTTCTCGTATAATTCATCCTCGGTCAACTATCTATCTTAATTATGATTACCATGGAAATTTTGAAATTTTTTTAATCACACAAATTTTAAGGAAAATACCAAAATAATGTTCTAACTATCTTTCTGTTTATTACGAATCGAAATAGATATCCACCAGATTCTTTTACAGTCCACAAGTTTGCCACTTGTCGCAAATCCAAAGCTTGTACATATTCTTGGTAACCAAAGGAAGTAGCAAACGTCGATATCCACAAGCTTGTTTTGTTCTTTCGAATTTTTTCAGCTTTTACATTCGATTTATCTTATTTTCATTATAAAAAGGATCAGAATAAAGATAATTGAAATAAAAGGAAACTTAAACATCAGGAATGGTAGGTTGTAGCTGACAGACATTCATACAAATAGTATTACACAACTTGCAGATTCAATATTCGTTTTAGAAATTTAATCAGAAACTTTTTTCTATATTTATTTCTTAGACATATAACGTCTTCATAAAAATATATTTGTATTATGTTAAATCAAGACCCCTAAGTTTAATTAACAAGATTTGAAACAATGTATTTACATCGAATTGATAGAATTTTGAAATCAATCATCTTAAACAAGAGATAGTAATTGAATCCAAGGGTAGAAGAAATTATCGAATTAATTAAAACAGGGAGAGCACAAATATTAATCTATTGGCAGTTCTAAAACAGTGCAACCTGAAGACAAACGTGTGGACGTAGCAGAGCACCTTGCACGGCGTGTCGTTGCAAATTCAGGCAAACTTATATCAGCCAATCCAAATAACCCATTCACAGGCTTGCGCATGTACGAATTTGACATTGTTCGGCAAATGTGTAGAGGCACTTTATAAAAACAGTCCTAAAGAATCCGGCGGTCTAAATTTCAATTTACAATAAATCTCAAATGTTTAAATGTTTCAACAACCGAGTATCTCAATTGTTTAACATATCCGTAACGATCTTTTATGTTAACCTTTCGTTTTAACGTTTCGACCCACTGTACAGGGCTTCGGCATGTAATTAGTTTTATATTTATCTATATTTATACTTATATGTTGTTATAAAAGAATGCAAACTGAAAAAAAAAAACGATGCAGAAAAAGCCCCTTTTGGTTTGTGGCCAAATAGACACCACAAATTTAGGCCAGCTTGTACCGTCTAATAGTTAAAACCAGTGATGCGGCGAGAGGGATGCGCTGGGATCTCTTGAGCTCTGCTCTAACCCTCACACGTGGGGGATAGAGTGGGCTCAGGGATCCTCAGGTCGATT
>NW_027111544.1:0-22165 GCF_000696795.3 Halyomorpha halys
CACGTGACAGACCACGTGGGTGGTTAAGGGTGAGTCGAGCCGAATATTTGAATTCAAATCTCCCACCATGTGTGACGTCATCAAAATGCTGGCTTCTGATTGGCTCCCCAAATCGGTGCACCAGCTCGCCCATATTCCCTCTACTCGTGATGAAATTGGCTATTCCTTATGAACCAAGGAGCATTAACTGCGATTCTTAGGACTTTATTTTGAAAAGATTGTAGTTTTTTCTTTTCGTAAAGGATGCCGCTCCCCAGACTGCACAGCCGTACATCAACAGTGGCCCAAGAATTGTTTTAAATATAAGAACAGTTGATTCTGGTTTTAATTTGGAATTTCTGTTTAGGATAGTATATAGCATAATACCGCTACTTTTGGTTGTGTTTTATTAAAATTCTTTTAAAACAGGAACGTTCTTCTCTCTATGGCTCTTAAGGGAATATATGGATTGAGGTTGTTTATCCATAGTCTATGTTTATTATACGCCCTTATATTATAAGCCCTTGATTGTATAGCGACCAAGTACGTCGTGTGCTTCCATTTTCTTGAAAAGCTTTAAGATGCACAAGGACACAGCTGGTAACCAAAAGACGAGTTGCCCACGCGAGCACTGGGTGGTCCATTGTTTGCTCTTGGTGACCGAATATCAGTACAACCCACGCTACTGTGGGCAACCTGTGCCTCAGGTATGCACGCGTGACCTTGTGCATTCAGTAGCTGTTTATGATCCGTATCGTGGCTACTATCAAAAAGAGCAGTTTGCCATTCAGAGACCGTTTTAAATGGTTCAATAATTTTGGTATAACTTTCTCTGAAAATAGTGAACATTTACACTGCATTAAAGTTCATCGGAGGGTCATCAGGACTGCATTTTTATCTGTTTAGTTGCGGAATTCAGCGGTTTCTAAGCATTCATGAACCAATCAAAACTTTTCAACTTTTTTCCAAACGAAACTTAGAAGGAAATGGGATATCAGTTGCGACGTTCTGCTATTCATGTATTTCCACAATTGATATTTTAATATAATACTATTGAAGAAACGAAAAGAAATAATATTATTTAGATACTTTTTATTTATTGGTAGATATTACAATATGCGACACAGTTGTGGGCAATATGCAATAGTGATGAAAGATCACATTCATACTAAAATAAAATAAATTAATGAAAAAAAAAAATGTCTTAAAATATATACAAACAGAAGGATAAACAAAATAAACATAACCAAACTATGAGTATGAAAAAAAAATAATATAATGATAAAATAATATAATCTATAGTCACATTTACACTGTTATATACAATATTTACACAATCGACCTGAGGATCCCTGAGCCCACTCTATCCCCCCCCATCAGTGTGAGGGGTAGAACAGAGCTCTAAAGATCCCAGCGCATCCCTCTCGCCGCATCACTGGTAGTGAGCCATTGTGCTGAGCAAGAGCGCTAAAGTCGCAAACACTCAATATTTAGAGATTAAAAATTAATTTCTTTTTTTTTTGTTTTTGAGATTGCCATAAGCTTACATTCTATAAGGAACTAAAAAAAATTGTCTCACATATAAATATAAAATATAAATGGTGTTGATGACCAATGTAGTTTGACGCCACTAAACAAAAACTAACAAACAACCAAGAATTTTTCTTATTTGCGGAGATCTAATCTAACTGGTCTAGAACAATTCTCATTATTTTTCTTTTCAAAAGTTGAAAGTTTTTCCTTGACCGAATTTTACTTTTAAAATATTAATAATATTATTCCATTTTGTACAAGACTCCATAATTGTGAGTTAAAAACATTTTTATATATTTAAATGATTGACTATTCGCGAATTTAATTGAGGCTTTGGAATACCATTTGTGCTCAGAGCATCTTTTTCAAATAATATCATTTTTATTTTTTAAAAAACAAGTTATTTTATAATTATTGATAATTATATTCATTTATAAGTAAATACAGACTTTTTTTTTAGTGAACCACATTTTTAATCTGAAACAAGCTTTTTATTATATTCAGATCTTTTCACTCAGATCTGCTCACTCTCATCGCAGAAAGATTGTCAGAAACTATTCCTGTCTCGTGTTTTTAATGGGAATGGAAAAAAAAGAATATAAGAAAATTAGGGCAATAAAAACATGCAATCTTTTCCTCATCAATTGCTTTCAATTAACATCGTTCCTCTGTCAATTACCATGAGGCTATCTCCGTGACCAATAAACAACACAAGTCAAGAGATGCTAATTACTAAAATAGAAGTGATCTCGTAAAGGGACCATCTGTAATGTTCCCACGCTTAGCATTATTATATTTCTGCAGCTGTCCTCCACAAACACTTCCCTAATTAATTGGCAGTAGGATCATTTAAACGTGTAATTAACTATGGGCACGTATAGATAGATATTACAGAAAATCAGTTTGAAACTAAGTAAATTATTATGGTCAAGATTCTATTAAAAAATATATGCTTTGAAAATTGATGTGCGTGTAATGATAACATGAAGCGCTCATATTGGTGATTAATATGTCAACTAACAGACAGCCGAAGTCAACCTGCACCGACCAGACTAGGGAGTGATGACTTTATGAATCTTGATTCAAAGACCACACTTAATACTGTGAAACGTCTCCTGAAGGACTTTTCCCTGAACACTTTTTCCAAATTTGCTGTAGATGACATAATGACATGATAAAGACATATGGAGAATCTACCCACTGATAGAACTCCAATAACATTTCTAGAGGAGATCTCGAGGCCATCTTCTTTTCAGACGCCTAGGAGGATTACTAGGTAATGAAGGAGAAGCCAGGTTAGAAACAAGTGGATTTGGGTGGTTGAGAAGTTTATTATGGAAGGAACGGTATCTGGTTCTGGCCAAATCAGCAACATATGGAACATTGAGGTCCTGATGGATGACTTGATTTGTGACAAAGTAAGGAGCATTAAGGATTTTGGACTGTAAGGATTGGATTCTGGGGGAATTTGATGGTTTAGTGGAGCCCCAAAGCTCAACTCCGTATGTCCAGATAGGCCTGATAATAGTCATGTAGATCAGTCTTTTGTAATGTATTGGCAATTTAGACCGTTTGTCTAGTAAATGTTGCAATAGTCGGAATCTATGAGCAGTTTCTTGTCTTTTTAGTCTTGTATGAGGATTCCATGTCAGTCGTTCGTCGAGATGTAGTCGTAAGTAACGTATCTGTTCGAGAGGAATAAGTGGGGTATTATTAAAGGATATTATAGGGGAAGAGGTCATGGGTTTACGTCGAAGGGTAAATGTGATTTGGTGGGATTTATTGGAATTTATTTTAATCCTCCAGTTTTGGCACCATTCTTCAAGGGTGGTGATGTGGGATTGGAGGGTTGGGGATACAATGTAAGGATCATTGTTCACTGGCAATAGGCATGTAGTTTTTGAACTTATAGATATTGAAACCTCTGTGTAACGGACGAAGACAAGTTTATGCTCAAAATGTATTGTATATAGTCTCCCTATATCGGATAGCAGGAAGAAAAGAGCATCACTGAAGAGCACTAATGTGTTATATAAAAGTTTTAACGAATTTTTCGTTTTTTGTTTCCAGGGTAGATATTTCCTACTTTGTTTTGTCTATTATTTCACTATCTATTTCATCATAAAGTTCTATCTTGCTAAATTATCATTAATAAATTATTATTATCCGTACGTGAATTCGCTAAAACATCCAGAATCCCAGGTACATAACTTTTTTTTCTGCTGTATTTTTAAAATGTATGTTACTATGTAAATGTTTTTTTTTTATTACAATATAACATAACTATTTTTAAACACTTTCTTGAGACTGGTTAATTTTTTTTTATTTATTTCTCAACATATTTTATTTTTCTCGTCCGACGCTTCGGCCAATCCGGCCATCCTCAGGGACAATCTACCATAAAACAACTTTTATTAAATGTATGATCCTCAAACATTTCAAAATACTTAACATTATTATTTATAATTTATCTCACCTTAATACAATTTTGGAACTATATGATTTAAAAACTCAACTCCATGCAGGCTATTCTGCCCTGGTCGAAACATCAATTTCTATGAAACATTAAAACATATTTTTTGTTAATAAGCATATCCCACATTATGTTTAGTTACCTTAGTCAATATTCACATTAAAACCAAAATTAAAATCATTTATCACCGTCACTATTTGCTAAAACTTTATCACAACAATGTCTTCCTCCACTCAGTTCAAGCATTAAAATTATTTATTATAACTACACTTTTGTCAACTTTCCTCTTTATTTCATTAGTGAAATTCCTATCAAGTCTAATTATAATTATCCACATTCAATTTATCCTGTATTTTTCATAAATTAATTTTACTTAATATCTCTACTTAATATCAATAGTGTTGGTTCAAATTTCCTGTATCCGTTTTGAAATTCACTGTATAATTAATATTTTCAGATAAGTAAATGGATTCAAGTATTTTCTTTTTGGATGTACCATATTATTTTCTTTATGTAAAATCATTGTATTTTCAAAATCTAAAATATGCTGGTTTTTGGTTGCATGCTGTACAAGAGCCGTTTTATTTGGAACCCTCTCCTTGTTTTTCAAATCATTATTGTGTTGGTAAATTCTGTCACCCAATAATTGCTTTGTCTCACCTATATATATATATATATATAATTTAGACAGTGAATTTTATGTATTAATCCCGATTGATTCCTTGTATCAATTTTGTCCTTTAATACACTATAATAATTTTTGATTTTATTGTTGGGTCTATGGTAATAAAAGCTGTTTTGTAGTAGATTGTCCCTGAGGATGACCGGATTGGCCGAAACGTCGGACTTACAAGAAAAATAAAATGTGTTGAGACTAAAATGGATAGAAATTAAATTATTTATTATTATTTTGTAATTTTGTGTGTCTTTTGTATTAATATCATCAAATATACATATAATTATTATTTCCTTGTTTCCTCCAAAATCTATTTTTCCCTTTCAACTCGGATTCTGAATATTATAATATTAACAAATAGACCGGGTAACTCTAAACTAGATGTATAAAAACGGGGGTAAATTAATTTCCTAATTACGAATGATGAATGAAAGTGGTGGAGGGGGTACACTAGTCAATTTTAGCAGGAATTATTTATACTGTAATATGTGAATAAGAGTTAAGAGGAGCTTAATAATCCCGACAGTGTTGGTCCGATTGAGTGAGCTCCTTTTATGTCATACTCTACTATTACAAATTAAAAATTTTCCAGCTAGAAATGACTAGGAAATCTGATTATTATTACTATGGAACTTCTGCCTTTCCATCATTATTCCCCACCATCAATTATTAATGCAATTTTAATGATAATTAAATTTAAATAATTATTTCACTCTCAGAAGGTCACTCTAAAGGAAATGTTTTTTCGATAGTTCACTCTTGATCGACACAGCTCTACTCTGAACTAAGGTTCCGATCAATTGTAAATGCTTTAATAATTCAGTATTTTTAAAAGTTTTGAAATATACGTTTATTTCATCAAGAAATTCTCTGTTTTTTATATATATTTTAATAAAATCGTTAGTTGCTTTATTTTTTTTCTATTTTATTAATTTAAAAATATATTCATTATTTTTAATTTATTTACAGTTTATCTATTTTCTGTATTCTCAATTTGAAAGTCACACCGTATTTGTTGTTTGTCATATTTTATATATTTTACATAATGTTTATGTATTTTTTAAAATTATATCTTTTTATTTATTTATCTTATCTAGTACTTACATTTTGTTTTTATATTTTACTTACTAGGCCAACCCTTCTCTCATTATCTTTGGACTGTAAATAAGTAAATAAAATAAAAAATATAATTTAGAATAAGAATTTATTTCCATTTAATATCATTTAACAAATAAAAATTTAGAAATAAATTACTAATATGTTATTTTTGAATAACAAACTAAATAAGGATAATAAAAAAATACATTTACTATTTAGTATTTTCCTGTTTAGTAAGGTTGATGGATAGTTTTCTCTTGGAAAAATAAAATAAAATTTTATGTTAATGTTGATTTGAAATACTTAAAGTCGAAAGACAAGACAGTTTGAGATATGGTAAAATATTTGGGAACAGGACAATTATCCAGGAGAGGCAGATGTAACAGCCCTTCGGAGCATAATAGTCGAGGATAATTGCCGAAATTAAACTGGTCCGAAGACAGTTAATGGACTCTGGAGGCAGCTGGTCATCTCTCACTGTTATTATCTTGCTTCGTGGCTGCATACTTGGCATTGTTCGCTCCGCTCGGTCGGCATGACAAAATCGATCTATTTCCATGTCTAATATCGATTATCTATGACCCCCAGCTGTTCGATAATTTGAAGTTTGTAAATAACGGGTGTCATTTATATCAACTAGAACAGAATTCGAAGGTAGGAGTATTTGAGCCATATAACTGAACAAAACTAAGCCCATGTCCAGTGGGGATAATGACAGCGATAGAGCTGTCGCTACCTATGATAATATCAGTAATATAGGGATAGTTAGTTAAATATTTAATTTAGTCACACCAATCTCAACCCGATCTCAAGATAAAAAAAAAAATATTTTTAATTTTTAAAAAAATTCGAATGTCTCTAATCTAACTCAACATTTCTCAATAATTGTTACCATTGTCGAAATCATTGACTAATTTCCTAATAGAATTGTTACTAATGGGAGGAAAGTATTGCTTCATTAGGAGATCATAGCGATCACAATAAAATGAATGATTAATTTCTATAAATATCCGATCAATGAATGACCCAACTTTGCGAAGCCAGCTTAATTTAGAAGATATATGAAGATTAGGAGGTCAAAGAACATCCGTAACCTACAATTCAAGTAACCCTTAAAATTTGAGACCTGTTTTTTTTTTTTTTTTATTTCGTGCCAACGTGTTTTCACAAACATCGTTCTAAAGTGAGTTACTAATGCCAAACATTATTAAGCTAATAATCTTTATTTAAATTATAATTGGTTTTTAATAATAAAAATATGTTTTCAAGTAAAAAATAATTAAAATAAAACTTAGAAGTTAATAAGATGTATATTGTTTACGGATCATAGAAAGAGAGAAATATTAAGTGAAAAATTGTAGGGTTTAGAGAATAAATATAATGTACAGTTAGAAAGAAAAAAAAATTCAAAAATGTCTTTCATCTCGTGTCATGAATTCAATTTATTTTTTTATTTTATTTTAAAACGTCAGTAAATATTTTATTACTATTTGAGTTTTTATTTTACCGTACCCGGACCACCTAAATAAAGAAAAGGTTTGTTTTTATTCTTCCTTAAGTATTGAGTAACAGTGCGCTTGATAAACTTTTAATTTAATTTAAAAAGTTGATATAAAGTGACAAAAAGTATAATAAATCCGATACTAGTTCCTACATAGGTCATTATTTGAAAATTTGTCAATCATAAGTCAGGTCCATTTTCAACCTCTAAGCACCCAGTCATTGGAAATAAATAAAATAATAAATAAAAACCATTCCCCTCTTTTTGTTCTCCTAGAAAGGATATTTTTTACCTTCAAAATGGATTTATGAGTAGTAAATAAAAAATTAAAAATTCGTGTTTTCCTCTTCCATGTTCGAATCCTTAGGTCCTTTTTAAACTTGATTTTGATCAACAATTTATTGCTTGTTTCAATTCACTAACTGATTTAGTAATTTATTTCTAGAGGATTCCATTAAAAAAACTCGCCTCATTATTTATTGTAGCCAGTAAAAAGAAATAATACAAAAATATACCTTTAGACTTTTTTTTTCTTGAATCCCTCATTTTAACATTTTTTAAAACCATAATTAAAAGTGCTCTTGGACGTCATATTAGTAAATGTTCTATTTCACTATTTAGGTATGATTTTTTGCCGTTTGAAATTATGGCTTTTACAACTCCAGATAATACAGACCCATAGAAGATCTGTATGAGTATTTTTAAAAAAAATGTTTGGTGTATTTTATCAGTTCATCGGGGATTTAATTTATATGTCGAGCAGTATATGCGTTGATTGGGTGAAGCTATACATCATGTTCACAAGAGAAGAAATTTCGAAGGGAGATTCCAAAAGAGAAAGCTGCTTATTCTGTTCCATAAACTGTATTGACCCGTCCATTCACAAATAAACCAAACTCACATCAATAGCGCAATTAGTTCAACACCATAATTCTCATGATAGGAACCATCCGAGACGATTGGAGGATGACTTCCGTCCGTTCGATGAAGAAAGAGGTGCCTGAGTGTCCTTAAATGAATGGCCCTCACAAAGGAAGAAACCAGAAGGAAAAAAGGAAGAAGAATATTAAAGGGAAAAGATGAAGAAAAAAATGTGGGTTACTGTTAATAATTCCCTGGTAGAGGAGGCAACAATAGTGTTGAGCTGTTTGACAAAAGAGGGCGTAAAATCGGGGCAAGATAACGAGGCTGGATCGGGCTTTGTGGTCGGACAATGTGAGGCTGCCGAGCAATCTCCGAAACGTCCCAGTCTATTCTATAAGTTCGATAATTAAAGGGTTAATTTTTGATTTTGGTCTTTGTGCGTTTTCCTCCTAAT
This sequence comes from Halyomorpha halys, assembly GCF_000696795.3. Lineage (NCBI taxonomy): Eukaryota > Metazoa > Arthropoda > Insecta > Hemiptera > Pentatomidae > Halyomorpha > Halyomorpha halys. Next base: position 8,579 of record NW_027111544.1, read on the forward strand.
TTTCCTTTTTCATCATTTTCTCGATCCTTAATTACTTTCTGTTTTTATTTCTTTTCCAAAAGATATGGTATAATATATTTACTATTTCATCGGATTTAAATTAAAACAACTTTTAATTTAATGTTTTTGGCTTATCATTATGGTTTTGGTATACTAAAACCGATAATAAACCCTGGTTTCTTCAATTATGTACAGATTATTTTGCAAAGCCCTAATAAGTAATCCGATTTTGCAAGACAAACTCATAAACAGTTTCAATTTGATCTAGAAAAATGTTTCAAAAAATTCAATTACCGGTAAATGGAAAAAATTCAATTTTTTGGAGACTTTTATATTTCTTAAAGCCGCCTAGAAAATATAATGGGTAAATAAAAAGTTTTAATTTTTTTTTTCAAAAGTAGGGAACAAATTTATTTCTCGCCTTCCAGAAATATAATAATTAAAATTTACAAAAAATATTCTTCTTCCTATTATTAAGGCTGGAAATCCTTGTTATTTTTTTTTAATTTCGAAGCTGTTAGCTCCTAATATATGCAGTCAGTATTTAATTCCTTTGAATATATCTTCATAAAATTAATTTTTCTTTACAACTTATTACATATGATGTAAGGGATATTCATGAAGTTGTTTTGTTTTTTAAAATTTATTTATTGATATTTACAACTGTACATAAAATTCATCAAGTAAACTTGAGGAAATCAGAATGGTATGGTACAAGAATGTAGAGGAACTACCCATTGGTAGCACCCTAAAAACATTTTAACTATATAAGGTCTCGAAGCCATCTTCTTTTCTGACGCCTCAGAGGATTGTCCGGAATAAAAGAGGAAGCAAGATTAGAAACTAATGGGTTCGAGTGGGTAGGGAGTTTGTAATGGAAGGATTGATATCTGGTTCGGGCTAGATCGGTTATAAATGGAACATTAAGGTCTTTGTGGATGATTTTATTTGTGACAAAGTAGGAAGCATTTAGGATTTTAGGAAGGATTTTGGATTGTAAGGATTAGTTATGAGAGGAATTCGAAGGTTTAGTGGAGCCCCAAAGCTCAACGCCGTATCTCCAGATAGCCCTAATAATTGTCATGTAAATTGGTCTTTTGTAATTAATTGGAAGTTTGGAACGTTTGTCTAGTAAGTGCTGTAATAGTCGAAATCGACGTGCAGTTTCCTGTCTTTTCAGTCTTGTGTGAGGATTCCAGGTTAGTCGTTTGTCCAGATGTAGTACATGTTGGAATTTATTTTAATCCTCCAATTACGAGACCATTCTTCGAAGGCTGTGATATGGGATTGAAGAGTTTAGGATGCAATTAAAGGGTTATTATTATCAGCGAGCATACATAAGTCATCGGCATACGTGGTGAGGATAGTGTTAGGATGTCTGCTGTATAGGTTGTGTAGAGGATGGACGAAGTTGTGTTAAATTATTAACATGCTAAATGTAAAAAGTATTGAATTGTGAGCAGCCTAAATTAAAATATATGTTTAATGCTAAATGCAGGAGAGCTTCTAGCGGATTTTCTGAGCAACTTTGTAATCTCCACGGGATAATAAAATCTCCAACACCTTCGTCAGATTATTTTCCTCCACGTCACTTTTTCCTTGTTTATTCTTCTACTTTTTTTTCATAACTCTATTAAAGTTGAAAAACATCTAAAACACAAGCTAAACAAGAACTACAAAGTAACCTATTAAAACAAAAACACACAAAATGATCATCACTACAGAGCGTGACATCATTCTTCACTTAGCAGACCTATTAACAGACTCTTAGTCATGTTAAGATTTATAAAATGCTAAAACCCTTTTAAATGACCTTTTACTAAAGACTATTAATACCTCTACACATGCAGATGAATTTAAAATTCTGATTTTAAACTATAAATCTGAATACAGCTGGGTGGTATCTTGCATTAGAGAGGGAAATCTACTTAAGTTTATGAAAATAAATTAGTTCGTAAAATATGTAGACCTAAGAACAATTTAATTGAAGAATTTAGAAGGTTTTACAACGTCGAATCTTGTGGACCAACATTGGCCTAATTCAGATGATATCATTGTGCTAAATAAAATGGGCTTAGAAGGTTGTAAAGTTTAGTAACGAGCATATCCCTAAAAAGTCAATAAACTCAGACCTAATGAGTAAACTTCCGAGAGGTAAACCAAAACTTAGGTGAGAGGATTGGGTCAAGACTTATATTGTATTATAGACCGAAACGGGGGATGCGTTGAAATTTACCTTGTGGATTAGGGTCTGGGGCGACATTGGACTGATATGAAATGAATAAATAATTTCATTCTGTAACATGTCCCCTAAGAATAAATAAATGGTTCAAACATTAAGATTTTGTCTGGCAAGTAAGTAAAATGAAAATACATTGGGGAATTGGCTTAACTCCTACTTATAATACTAATCAATATATGCCCTTTTATTTGATTAATATAATAATTGAAGGAATAGGTGTTGTATAAAGGAAAGAATGGAGGAGGACTGGCGAATGTAGATGGAAAGAGAATTCCAGAAGGAGATTGCACGTATGACGAAGGATTTGCTAAAGAGGGTTGTTCTATAGGAGGGCAAATCTGTAGGGACCATGTGATTAAGGAGTGGATGGATGAACGAAGAGTGAAGAGATCAAGTATATAGGCAGGGTTTTTTGATTTTAAGAACTTTGAATTAGAAAACACCAAAGAGGTATAACCTTCGGGAGGTTGGATAGAGCTACTTCAACTCGGTATACCAGCGGGAGAATTGAGAACCCAAAGATAAATCTTACAACGTCTCTTCAGTCTCAACTCTAGTCCTGCAGATAGCCCTCCGTAGACCAATGAATCGTAGTCGAAGTGGGGGAAGACAAGAGGATACTAGGGGCTGACGGGTGTTCTGAGGAATGGAATTTCAGAATCTTAGGAATCGTTTGAGTACAGTTATGGATTTGTCTGTGATTTGGGAAATGTGATTATTCCAGGAGAGGTCGAAGGTGTATCCAGGGTTTTTTTTATTGAATCGGTTGGTTGTTAAGGAAGAGTATAGAACAGTAAGGGAGCTTGAAACACTTGGAATCAATAAGAATCGCCTTGGTTTTTTCAGCATTCAAATTCAAATCATTGTGTAAACAGCAATTTGTGATTAGGGATAGAACCTTCGGGATTGCTAAAGCTTTTATTATTATTTTATTTACATATATACATATTGTTTTCAGCAGTATGTATATTTTAAATACTGCTGAAAACAATATGTATTGTTTCACAAACGGATGGTGTGAATGGCACAAATTTGCAGGAATGCTGTGGGTTAGTTTTAATATGATCAAGAATAAATTTTAGTTCGATCCACCAATTTTACTTGCTTGTGATTAAACTTGTTTATCTTTATGATATATTTCGATAATGGCTTATTCGATTGCGGTTCAAGTTTCAATAAAAGTTATTCACTTCTTCTTAATCATTCGAAAATCTAATGTCCAATAGATTTTGTTTCCAAATAAGATTATTAATCTTGAATTTTGGGGGGTGGCGGTAGGAACGTGGTTACGCGCCTGTCTATCAACCCAAAGGTTGAAAGTTCGAGTCCCCTCGAACTGAGGAAACCCTATCCGGGATTTTTTTCAATCATATAATTATACAATACTCACTCACATCCTCCCCCGGGCACATATGAGGCCCATTAGCCAACGGGTGGCATACACAAAAACCACATCATGAAACGCTCGATATATTTCCTATGTGCAACTCCACGGTCTGTCGCGACAATCATAAATTATTTTTTCGTTATTTTGATAATTTAATTTTATTTTAATTTATTACATTTATATATAGTTAATGATATGTAGTATAGTGTTCGAATCATACCCAAATAAAATTTGCTTTTCTTCATACAAATCACCCGTTTTTTTGGAAGATTTATTTGTATATATAAACGTTGATGTATATTAAGAAGACTTTATAAAAGCTTATCAAAATTTTTACATCTATTTTGGTGCCAATTATTATAGAAAAATACGTTTCTGATAATGGGCAGCAATTATTATGTGCAGGATATCTGGCACATCAGGATTGCGGCCAGAAATCCTTCTTGAAAAAACATCTCTCTATGCATTTCTAAATTCGTGGTATTAGTAAAAGTGGTATTAAAAGCCTATGGAAGATGAGGGCACTAGATGCAGACGGAAAATCTGGCCATTGCCCAAACTGGGATTAATTAATTAGAATTATTTTTTTCTTATCAATTTCACTTTATCATGTACCTTTAAATACATGTACATAGTATATCTGAAATCCACTTAAATCCAATACTTCGTTGAAGTTAGTATAGTTTACATTATCGATAGTAGAGTAGACTACTCTCTGACTGAGATTATCAGGTACAAGTAGCGGTCAGTCGGGACCTTAGTCTATAGGCACTAGGGGTCTGATGAGACCTCCGGCAAACAAACCCAGTACACATTATGGATAGGCTCTCGATATTGAGTTTAGGTAGTCTAGGTACCAATGTGATATTGAAATTTGCTATGATCTTCGGCAAATATCTAATATGGTCGAATATGGCAGTTATGTCAGAAAATCGTGAATGAAAAAAATTAGAAAAAACAAATCATAAACATAATTAGACCATTCTCACAGAAATGTACATTTTATAGTTTTCAGAAAATCAAAATTATTCCTATTAAGCCAGAAAAAAAAGAACATCTCTTCAAAAATTTAATTGAAATTCACTGTCCAAACAATACCTACATTATTTCTGATTAAAATAAGAAACATTCACTGGATAAAACTGAATATCAACAAGTGGGCAGGCTAAACAAACATACCTGACGGTGCAGTTGTTAGGTAATTAATTGATTACTATATACTTGCCTCCATTCGTCAAGATTCTGCTCTCAAATTTATAGAAGCAGAAGAGGAAACCGGGGTCAGTACAAAAATTGGCTCTGCTGAGGGTTTACAGAAAGATGCCACATAAGTTGGTGGAGGTGTTTGCCGGAGCGTGGCCTCACTTCGACCTGTAAAAGGATGTTTGTGAATACGAAGAGAAGAGGTGGGGACTGGCAATGCTGCCGGAGTGACACCGAGGGAGGCGAAGATCCTGTGGAAGGATATACTCCCTTCCCACTGTCTATGAAAGATCGAAGACTAATCCTCCCAGAATACTGTAATAAATTCTAACCGGACACGGAAGGCTCTAGAGAAAGCTGCAAAGCATTGTAAAGAACATCGTCCTCCCTCCCCTCACCCCCGGTGCCCCAGCTCTGGAGTCTCAGAAACAGCAGAACCTGTAGCGGTGGATTGCACCTCCATGGATGGACACCTACCCGGCCAGGGTTGTTGAGAAAGACCGGGATCTTTACCCTCCCCGAGTCGGATGGAAAAAGAGAACAATTCTTCAGGGAATTCATCTACAGGTGAAGGAGAGAATGGGTCCGCCGTACTTTAGTATTGGAAGAGTTCCACCATCTAGCGTCGGTGAGCCTTGGGAGAAGATGTAGACGCAGATAAGGATTAAAAAAACCTACCTATATCCTTGATCTCCTCACACTTCGTCCATCCATCCACTCATTAAACACCAGGTCCCATCCGAATGATTTATATATGCCCTCCTATAGAACCTCCTTCTTTAGCAAATCCTTCGTCATACGTGCAACCTCCCTCTGGAATTCTCTTCCCATCTCCATTCGCCAGTCCCCATCCATTCTCTCCTTTAAACAACACCTATTCCTTCATTTATTGAATAACCAAACCTCCACATCTTTGTAATCAAATAAATAGGCAGGTATTGATTAACATTATAAACAGTAGTAAAGCCAATATACCAATGTAATTTCATTCTATTATCTGAAAATTTGTAAACGCTCGCCAGATAAAAATCTCATTATATGAACCATGTATTTATTCTTAGGTGAAGTTATTTTTACATTTCATTTCATAAGGACTGGACCTGCCGGACGGAAGCGCATGAATGACATGCAGTCACGCCAGTAAGGTGCTCATGTGCATTCACAGTCTAAATGAAAACCACCACACCAATCATCGTCAACCCAATAAAGTCCCTCCTAAACCATAATAAGTCCAAACGCAATCCTCTCATCTATGTTTTGGTTGAACATACTCGTTGAGTCCGAGTTTATTAATTTTTTTGAAATGTGTTCATTCCTAAATCCAACAACCTTCCAAGCCCTTCTTATTAGCCACAATACGAATAAGATTACCTAAATTAGGTCATGTGCAGAGTTAAGCGTTGTAAAGCCATCCAAATTCTCCGGTTAAACTCTTGCTAAACGCTCTCGATTGACTGAAACGAGAGGTTAGTCGGTGTGCTAAATACAACTTGTACAATAAGTTGAATATTTGTGATGGATCACTGGAAGAGTCAATTATGATATGGATGATAATATAATAGAATCTTTAAAACAGAAGTAGTGAAGAACACAATAAAAGAACTACAGAAAAATGAAAAAAAAAATGCAATATAATGTGATTATAAAACTAATATTGTACTGTAATGTTTGTTATAATTAAAAATATTATAATAACAAAAATTATTTATATTGAGATCTAATAACAGATCGATTAGTATTAGTACAAGAGCCCAAAAGGAGAAAAAAGGCAGTTATTTCATCCCAATTTTTGAAATACTTAATTGAAAAATAGGTATAATTACTAGTCAAAATTGATGAGTCTGCCAAGCATAGGTAGGGAGAATAAAAAATGGCGGCTGTTTCAAAACGTTAAAAATAATTAATTTTTTATTTGGAACTCTATATCTTTACAACTACCAACAACAATAGAAAAGCTGAGAAAGCATCATTTAAAGTAGAGTAAATTTGCTAAAATGTTAGCCCTAATAGAGCTATTTATGTTTAATAGTTCTCGAGATATAGCTTTTTAAAAAGATACATTTCATAAAAATTTATAAAGATTTATCTCAGTAACTATGTGATGTACAGTATCCATTAGTACTCAAATTAAAGCTAGTTTAATGAGCTAAAAAGTAGTTTATGATGTTTATTTTTGTAGTAGGTGTTTTCATGACATTTGATAAAATAAATTGATTTATAGTTGTTCGGACAAATTTTCATTTGCCAAATTTATATTCATATGTTACACTCCGATCCACCTATTTCTCCGATCTTTGGAAAATGTCTATAATAAAAATGTTTCCCAAACCCTCCAAGCCACTTGAATATCCATCTTCCTACCGTCCTATTTCGCTACTGCCCATTATGGGCAAAATCCTAGAAAAACTCTTATTAAAACGCCTCTACCCAATCCTTAACTCATATCATGTTATTCCTGATCACCAGTTTGGATTTAGAACATCTCATTCTACCATACAACAGAGTCATCGAGTGGTTGGTGTCATGCCTTCCACATTGGAGCGCGGAATGTACTGCATGGGAGTCTTCCTCGATGTTGAACAAGCTTTTGATCGAGTCTGGAATCCAGGCCTGCTGTATAAACTTCGTCAATTCCCTATCCCCTACAAATTTCCTTATAATCCGCTCCTACCTCTCGGATAGAATCTTTTAAGTAAATCATAACCTAGCCTACTCATCTCCCTTTTCTCCGTCCGCCGGTGCTCCTCAAGGTAGTATCTTAGGTCCCATTCTTTATACGGTTTATACAGCTGACATCCCAACCCACCCTAACACAGTCCTAACAACATACGCTACACTACAGGCACACATAACATTTATTGAAGAATGGTGTCAAAATTCTGATAAATCCAATCAGATCACCTTTACTCTCCGTCGTAAACCTCTACCCTCCTGTCCTACAGTATTCTTTCTAAATACTCCACTAACGCCTGTTGAATAGATTTGATACTTAGGACTCCATCTTGACAAGAGACTTACTTGGAATCCACACACAAAACTGAAACGACATGAAACTGCTGATTCCAATTGCTACAACACTCACTTGACAAACGCTATAAACATTCCATTCACCACAAAAAATTTGTATACACTACGATAATCAGACCAATTTGGAGATAGTGAATTGAGCTCTGGGGCTCTACTAAACCATCAAATTCCTCCCGCATCCAATCCTTACAATCCAAAATCCTTTATGCTTCTTATTACGTTACAAATAAACTCATGCACAAAGACCGTAACATCCCATTCGTTGCAGATTTGGCCCAAAACAGAAATATGTCTTTTCATTCCAAACTCCTTACCCATCGCAACCCATTAATTCTTAATCTCTCATCCTTAACAATCCCTGATAATTCTCCGAGGCGTCTGAAAAGAAGATGGCCACGAGACCTTCTAATTTAAATTAATGCTTGAAGTACCACCAATGGGTGGGTGGTTCCTTCCCAAGATTTTCAAGTTTATATGAAACATACAACATATTTACTTATTGTATTTATTATCTTACAGTTGTAATGAGATTTACATATATAAAAAATAAAAATATTTAGTTTACTTAATCATGAAGACTATATTACTGTCTATTTCTTAGTTTATATTCATTTCAATGGTGGTATCATACTTGAATGGTTCATTCTACTTAGCCTGGCTAAGCCTGTATTCAATAGGCGGGAATATTAAGGGAAGAAGCTAATATTTGTATTGAAGGGATGGAAGACTCGGTTCAACAGAGAACCATTGTATCTTTCCTCAATAGCGGATCGTCAATAACTGATAGGAAGGAATTCTATCCTCAAAGGTTCGCATTATGTAAGGAATAGATTTAATCACAGACATCTTACTAGTATTTATGCAATTGATATAACCATCTCTATAGGCTGGTATTGATATCTAATAGCCTAGAAAAAGAAGAAAACTCTTTTATAAATGGAGAAAAAACACTTTACTAGAAATGTTGTACTATCTAACTTCATTGGGTTGCCTCAAACACTATACTACTTATGTATACTTATGACTAATAAAGGACATTTTTTTTAAACATAAATAGTCACAGTATAAAATTTTATAAATTATAAAACTTTTTTAATTATGTGATAAAATTATACATGATTGTTTTTTCTTTTTTATTATTTCTCCCCTTTCACATTTTAATTTTTTTCCATTATTTCAATTCTAAAGATTTTCTATCTTTTTTTTCCATCAAAAATAAAAGTAAATATAAATTGAAAGTTAGGACTACATCTCGACAAATGACTGCCATGGAATCCTCATACAAGACTAAAAAAACAAGAAACTGCTCGTCGATTCCGACTATTACAACATTTACTAGACTAACGGTCTAAACTGCCAATCCATTACAAAAGACTGATCTACATGACTATTATAAGGCCTATCTGGAGATACGGAGTTGAGCTTTGAGGCTCCATTAAACCGTCAAATTCCTCCCGAATCCAATGCTTACAGTCCAAAATCCTTAATGTTCCTTTTTGTCACAAATCAAGTCATCCATCATGACCTCAATATTCCATATGTTGCCGATTTGGCCAGAACCAGATACCGTTCTTTCCATAATAAACTTCTCAACCACCCAAATCCACTTGTTTCTAGCCTGGCTTCTCCTTCATTACCTAATAATCCTTCTAGACGTCTGAAAAGAAGATGTCCTCGAGATCTTCTCCTCTAGAAATATTATTGGAGTAGATTCTCCACATGTTTGTATCATGTCACTATGTCACCTACAGCAAATATACTTGTTGTATATATGTGTATACAGTTGTAAATAACAATAAAAAAAATTATTAAAAAACAAAAAATTGAAAGTATAAAAATTATATAAACATTCCAAATATATTAAAAATAATCTATACATACTTAAAACCCAACATGGTCGTTCATATTTACAATCTATTACAAAAAAAATATAACACATACATCAAATATTAAAATAAAATTAATATTAAGCTAAAAGTACAAAATATAAAATTAGTAATTATTAAAAGATATCAAATATGATAAAAATAATCGATAAATATAAAAATTAATAAATATATAAATATGTCATGATATATTTAAAGTAATAAATATATGTTTTTAATATTCGTATTTCTAGTTACTCCCTCATCAAACCAGAAAATTACTAAAAATTAAATGCCTCTTATGAGTTTTGAAGTAACAATTATTTAAAATGATACCGCAAAAATATTACTCACATTATTAAAACAGAAATTTTTAAATGGTGCGATCGATTTTTGATAACCTAAAACACTTATAACAAGAATTTACTTTTCTGGAACTCTATTGAAAACTTATATTATTATTAACATGGAGAATTAACCATTGTTTGTTTGTTTGTTTATTCATTGACATTTACAACTGTATATAAAATACAATAAGTAAATTTGAAGTAAAATCATAATGGTATTATTCATACATCATGTAGAGAAACTATCCATCGGTAGCACTCTAAAAACATTTTTGCAATATAATGTCAGGAGGCCATTTTTCTTTCATGCGCCTTGAGGGATGGTCAGGAAGAGGAAGCAAGGTTAGAAACCAGTGGATTTGGATGGTTAGGGGGCTTATAATGGAAGGAATGATATCGGGTTCGGGCTAGATCGGTAACATAAGGAACATTTAGGTCTTTATGGATGATTTTATTAGTAACAAAGAAAGGAGCATTGAGGATTTTGGATTGCAAGGATTGGATACGAGTGGAATTCCAAGGTTTAGTGGAGCTCCAAAGCTCAACTCCGTATGTCCAGATGGGCCTTATTATTGTTATGTAGATCAGTCTTTTGTGATGAATTGGAAGTTTAGACCGTTTGTCTGGTAAGTGCTGTAATAGTCGGAATCTACGTGCAGTTTCCTGTCTTTCCAGTCTAGTGTCAGGATTCCTGGTTAGACGTTTGTCAAGAGGTAGTCCAAGATAACGGATCTGTTTTACAGGGGTAAGAGCCACATTATTAAAGTATACTGTATGGCAGACGGCAGGTTTACGATGAAGACTAAAGGTGATTTGATGAGATTTATTTTTATCCTTCAATTTCGGCACCATTCTTTGAAAGTTATGATATGGGACTGGAGAGTTTGGGATCCAATCAAAGGGTTATTATTAACTGTGGGATACATGTGTCAACGGCATACGTGGTAAGGATAGTGTTAGGAGTTGTTGGGATGTTAGCTGTATAAATGGTATAGAGGATGGGACCGAGGATACTACCTTGAGGAACACCAGCGGATTGAAAATGAGGAATGAATAGCAACCATTATGGTTTACTTGGAATGATCTTTATTGATCAGCATGAAAGAAACGGATGATGAGAAAGTATGTTGAAGATAGGAATCATTTTGATTATATATAGTCACCATGGGTCAAAAAAATATATAAATTTACCATTAAAGTCAATTTAGTTCATTATAAGTCTTTATTAATTAAATAATATATTTTAATATATATTTTTTTTTTCATTTTTTTTCATTTTTTTCATCACTAGTAATATTAACTTTTAGTTTTATAACAATTATGAATATAACCAATATCAAATATTTACATTTTAGAATACCAAGGCCTGTTTCTCATCCATATTGTTATTATGATTACGGTACAAACTCGTTATTACGAGTTTAATTAATATTTAGCATATTATTAACTTATTTATAATTATTTTTGAAAAGTATACTATGTATTCTTTAATATTATTTGTAGGGTACTATACATTTTAACTGTATAAGATATTACATCAAGAAGACATTATAATGCATAGATGAATTTGGAAAATTTACTAAGTACTAAGTACGAATATATTTAAAAAAAAAAAAAGAATTGTTTTTGGTTTACTGAAGAATTTAGTTTCAAAGATTATTTTATTGATCACCATTCGAACTATCTTCCTCCAATCGTATGAAGCCAACAATCTTCTTCTAAAATTGAAATATTTTTGTTTTATTTTAGTATTAGTGTATTAATGTACTATGAACAATTACCCCAAACTCCATGGTTACATTTATTATTATTATTTAGTTAGCTCTACAGACCTTGTATTTTTTAGAGATTTTCTGTGTTCTGTTGGCATAATGTTCTAATCCACAATTTAAATCACGTGCCTACTACAGGGTTTAGATCGCCATGAACTCATTTTGGAGTGCAATGACTTGATCTACTGATGATGATATTCCGTAGATTCGCTACGGTTTCATCATAATCTATTTTATAGTGTTATTATTTTTTATAAAGCAATTAACAGAGTAGCAGTAGCCTAGTAGGCTGATTCTAGAACAGCCATGTCTTGGGATATGTTAATGCTTCCGCCTTTATCTCTTTTTTATTCCTGCCTCAGGTCTGATACCACCGTTCCAAATATATTCCTCGATTAGCATAAACGCCGAAAGGAGAGTGTGTGACTCGTGGATGTGCTCTTGGGCTCCTGATGACTCCAGGCCACACATTACCGTTCAGGATTCGTCACAGGGCATTATACGCTGAGCTCCTGCCGCTGAAGACAGTAGAACCTCATTTCCAGCAGTTACGCTTACCTTCGAACGACCTCTTTGAAATTAGTAATTGTCTCAGACTAATTTAGCATTTATAGTTTATAAAATAGATTTACTTTGTAGAAGAATTACGGGTGCAGAGGACTCTCTCTAATCCGTACCATTCCATAATACGAACCATCCGTAAAAAAAAATTTAATATTTGATTATATGTAGAACATACATACTGTATGAAGGGCACCTTCAACTGAAAGCCAGATGCAACCTCACTTCAGAATACGCTGGTTGGGTTGATGAGTGGACGGTATGTAATTTATTGGACAATTGGAAGATAAAAGAAAAATAATTTATTAACAGTTTATATTGTAATGGATATTAACATGATAGCCCACCAATATGTATGTAGAAATGAGTTCTATTGTTCATTTGAAAACGGAATATTGAGACATAAAGGCAATATTCTTGAAAAGATCTCGAACCATAACTTCTCAACTGACATCAATAGAGCATTGAATTAAAAAACTAACCCTATATACTGATCACTCAGCAGTTTTAACCTACTCAAACCTGCAGTATATTTAACCTACAGGCTAAATTAAAAAAAAAAATAAGGTGCATCAGCCAACTAAGAGTAGGAAACCCAGAGCACATTAAACTACACCACGAAAGCAAAACCAACACTTAAAAGGCAAAGGAACTTTGTCCATTCTTAAAGAGCTTACAGAATCGACTTCACTACGAAAACCAACTTCATTTTCCTTTGGTCACAATCAGACGTAAGAAAGTTTGCAAAATTCTTGAAGAAAGACAATCAGTCTTTCTAAACTGCCTATGTCGATATAATTCTTGACAAGAATATAATGTTTAATATACACTGTTTGGGATTTATAAAGTGATATAGATATACAGTTGTAGATATCTTTGTTGGATACGTAGAAGGCTCAGAGCCAGAAGCTATCCTTCATCGAGATGCCTCCCTCAAGTCATTAAGCCCTCGTTATTACCAACTCTTTGTCAGACAGTGGATACGGTTGGAAGGATAAGATACAAACAGATTTGATAAGATAGGCTAATAGCAGGTCCTCATGATGGATGTGCTTGAAGAAAGATCTCGGGCCAATTTACCTGCCACCTCTCCCGCCTACATAAAGATCCTCTGTCACCTCAGGCAGCTGCCTCTTCAGCACCATAGTAATTGTCTTTTTTTGATTCTCTATATATATATATA